>NC_134830.1:148573877-148776707 GCF_004210375.1 Tachypleus tridentatus
TTTAGAAATAGAGACTTACCAGTATACAAGTTGGTAATTCACATGGAGAACGACCAGTTGGAGCTAGAGAATTGTCTAAACCTGTTGGAAGAGCAGGTGGGTTTTAAGTATTCTGTACACTTTAGAAATAGAGACTTACCAGTATACAAGTTGGTAATTCACATGGAGAACCACCAGTTGGAGCTAGAGAATTGTCTAAACCTGTTGGAAGAGCAGGTGGGTTTGTTAAGCATTCTGTACACTTTAGAAATAGAGACTTACCAGTATACAAGTTAATTCACAAGGAGAACCACCAGTTGGAGCTAGAGAATTGTCTAAACCTGTTGGAAGAGCAGGTGGGTTTGTTAAGTATTCTGTACACTTTAGAAATAGAGACTTACCAGTATACAAGTTGGTAATTCACAAGGAGAACCACCAGTTGGAGCTAGAGAATTGTCTAAACCTGTTGGAAGAGCAGGTGGGTTTGTTAAATTCTGTACACTTTAGAAATAGAGACTTACCAGTATACAAGTTGGTAATTCACATGGAGAACGACCAGTTGGAGCTAGAGAATTGTCTAAACCTGTTGGAAGAGCAGGTGGGTTTGTTAAGTATTCTGTACACTTTAGAAATAGAGAGACTTACTCAGTATACAAGTTGGTAATTCACATGGAGAACGACCAGTTGGAGCTAGAGAATTGTCTAAACCTGTTGGAAGAGCAGGTGGGTTTGTTAAGTATTTGTACACTTTTAGAAATAGAGACTTACCAGTATGTTGGTAATTCACATGGAGAACGACCAGTTGGAGCTAGAGAATTGTCTAAACCCAAGAGCAGGTGGGTTTGTTAAGCATTCTGTACACTTTAGAAATAGAGACTCTACCAGTATACAAGTTGGTAATTCACATGGAGAACCACCAGTTGGAGCTAGAGAATTGTCTAAACCTGTTGGAAGAGCAGGTGGGTTTGTTAAGTATTCTGTACACTTTAGAAATAGAGACTTACCAGTATACAAGTTGGTAATTCACAAGAGAACGACCAGTTGGAGCTAGAGAATTGTCTAAACCTGTTGGAAGAGCAGGTGGGTTTGTTAAGTATTCTGTACACTTTAGAAATAGAGACTTACCAGTATACAAGTTGGTAATTCACAAGGAGAATCCAACCAGTTGAGCTAGAGAATTGTCTAAACCTGTTGGAAGAGCAGGTGGGTTTGTTAAGTATTCTGTACACTTTAGAAATAGAGACTCACCAGTATACAAGTTGGTAATTCACATGGAGAACCACCAGTTGGAGCTAGAGAATTGTCTAAACCTGTTGGAAGAGCAGGTGGGTTTGTTAAGTATTCTGTACACTTTAGAAATAGAGACTTACCAGTATACAAGTTGGTAATTCACATGGAGAACGACCAGTTGAGCTAGAGAATTGTCTAAACCTGTTGGAAGAGCAGGTGGGTTTGTTAAGTATTCTGTACACTTAGAAATAGAGACTTACCAGTATACAAGTTGGTAATTCACAAGGAGAACGACCCCAGTTGGAGCTAGAGAATTGTCTAAACCTGTTGGAAGAGCAGGTGGGTTTGTTAAGTATTCTGTACACTTTAGAAATAGAGACTTACCAGTATACAAGTTGGTAATTCACAGAGAACGACCAGTTGGAGCTAGAGAATTGTCTAAACCTGTTGGAAGAGCAGGTGGGTTTGTTAAGTATTCTGTACACTCTTTAGAAATAGAGACCTACCAGTATACAAGTTGGTAATTCACAAGGAGAACGACCAGTTGGAGCTAGAGAATTGTCTAAACCTGTTGGAAGAGCAGGTGGGTTTGTTAAGTATTCTGTACACTTAGAGACTCTTACCAGTATACAAGTTGGTAATTCACATGGAGAACGCACCAGTTGGAGCTAGAGAATTGTCTAAACCTGTTGGAAGAGCAGGTGGGTTTGTTGGTATTCTGTACACTTTAGAAATAGAGACTTACCAGGTATACAAGTTGGTAATTCACAAGGAGAACGACCAGTTGAGCTAGAGAATTGTCTAAACCTGTTGGAAGAGCAGGTGGGTTTGTTAAGTATTCTGTACACTTAGAAATAGAGACTTACCAGTATACAAGTTGGTAATTCACAAGGAGAACGACCCCAGTTGGAGCTAGAGAATTGTCTAAACCTGTTGGAAGAGCAGGTGGGTTTGTTAAGTATTCTGTACACTTTAGAAATAGAGACTTACCAGTATACAAGTTGGTAATTCACAGAGAACGACCAGTTGGAGCTAGAGAATTGTCTAAACCTGTTGGAAGAGCAGGTGGGTTTGTTAAGTATTCTGTACACTCTTTAGAAATAGAGACCTACCAGTATACAAGTTGGTAATTCACAAGGAGAACGAACCAGTTGGAGCTAGAGAATTGTCTAAACCTGTTGGAAGAGCAGGTGGGTTTGTTAAGTATTCTGTACACCTTTAGAAATAGACTCTTACCAGTACAAGCAAGTTGGTAATTCACATGGAGAACGCACCAGTTGGAGCTAGAGAATTGTCTAAACCTGTTGGAAGAGCAGGTGGGTTTGTTAAGTATTCTGTACACTTTAGAAATAGAGACTTACCAGGTATACAAGTTGGTAATTCACAAGGAGAACGACCAGTTGAGCTAGAGAATTGTCTAAACCTGTTGGAAGAGCAGGTGGGTTTGTTAAGTATTCTGTACACTTTAGAAATAGAGACTTACCAGTATACAAGTTGGTAATTCACATGGAGAACGACCAGTTGGAGCTAGAGAATTGTTCAAACCTGTTGGAAGAGCAGGTGGGTTTGTTAAGTATTCTGTGCACTTTAGAAATAGAGACTTACCAGCATACAAGTTGGTAATTCACAAGGAGAACGACCAGTTGGAGCTTAGAGAATTGTCTAAACCTGTTGGAAGAGCAGGTGGGTTTGTTAAGTATTCTGTACACTTTAGAAATAGAGACTTACCAGTATACAAGTTGGTAATTCACAAGGAGAACGACCAGTTGGAGCTAGAGAATTGTCTAAACCTGTTGGAAGAGCAGGTGGGTTTGTTAAGTATTCTGTACACTTTAGAAATAGAGACTTACCAGTATACAAGTTGGTAATTCACATGGGAGAACCGACCAGTTGGAGCTAGAGAATTGTCTAAACCTGTTGGAAGAGCAGGTGGGTTTGTTAAGTATTCTGTACACTTTAGAAATAGAGACTTACCAGTATACAAGTTGGTAATTCACAAGGAGAACGACCAGTTGGAGCTAGAGAATTGTCTAAACCTGTTGGAAGAGCAGGTGGGTTTGTTAAGTATTCTGTACACTTTAGAAATAGAGACTTACCAGTATACAAGTTGGTAATTCACATGGAGAACCGACCAGTTGGAGCTAGAGAATTGTCTAAACCTGTTGGAAGAGCAGGTGGGTTTGTTAAGTATTCTGTACACTTTAGAAATAGAGACTTACCAGTATACAAGTTGGTAATTCACATGGAGAACCCACCAGTTGGAGCTAGAGAATTGTCTAAACCTGTTGGAAGAGCAGGTGGGTTTGTTAAGTATTCTGTACACTTTAGAAATAGAGACTTACCAGTATACAAGTTGGTAATTCACAAGGAGAACGACCAGTTGGAGCTAGAGAATTGTCTAAACCTGTTGGAAGAGCAGGTGGGTTTGTTAAGTATTCTGTACACTTTAGAAATAGAGACTTACCAGTATACAAGTTGGTAATTCACAAGGAGAGCGACCAGTTGGAGCTAGAGAATTGTCTAAACCTGTTGGAAGAGCAGGTGGGTTTGTTAAGTATTCTGTACACTTTAGAAATAGAGACTTACCAGTATACAAGTTGGTAATTCACATGGAGAACGACCAGTTGGAGCTAGAGAATTGTCTAAACCTGTTGGAAGAGCAGGTGGGTTTGTTAAGTATTCTGTACACTTTAGAAATAGAGACTTACCAGTATACAAGTTGGTAATTCACATGGAGAACGACCAGTTGGAGCTAGAGAATTGTCTAAACCTGTTGGAAGAGCAGGTGGGTTTGTTAAGTATTCTGTACTCTTTAGAAATAGAGACTTACCAGTATACAAGTTGGTAATTCACAAGGAGAACGACCAGTTGGAGCTAGAGAATTGTCTAAACCTGTTGGAAGAGCAGGTGGGTTTGTTAAGTATTCTGTACACTTTAGAAATAGAGACTTACCAGTATACAAGTTGGTAATTCACATGGAGAACGACCAGTTGGAGCTAGAGAATTGTCTAAACCTGTTGGAAGAGCAGGTGGGTTTGTTAAGTATTCTGTACACTTTAGAAATAGAGACTTACCAGTATACAAGTTGGTAATTCACATGGAGAACGACCAGTTGGAGCTAGAGAATTGTCTAAACCTGTTGGAAGAGCAGGTGGGTTTGTTAAGTATTCTGTACACTTTAGAAATAGAGACTTACCAGTATACAAGTTGGTAATTCACATGGAGAACGACCAGTTGGAGCTAGAGAATTGTCTAAACCTGTTGGAAGAGCAGGTGGGTTTGGGTTTGTTAAGTTGGTAATTCACTGTACGCAAACCTGTTGGAAGAGCAGGTGGGGCTTTAGAAATAGAGACTTACCAGGTATACAAGTTGGTAATTCACAAGGAGAACGACCAGTTGGAGCTAGAGAATTGCCGCAGCATTCTAAACCTGTTGGAAGAGCAGGTGGGTTTGTTAAGTATTCTGTACACTTTAGAAATAGAGACTTACCAGTATACAAGTTGGTAATTCACATGGAGAACGACCAGTTGGAGCTAGAGAATTGTCTAAACCTGTTGGAAGAGCAGGTGGGTTTGTTAAGTATTCTGTACACTTTAGAAATAGAGACTTACCAGTATACAAGTTGGTAATTCACAAGGAGAACGACCAGTTGGAGCTAGAGAATTGTCTAAACCTGTTGGAAGAGCAGGTGGGTTTGTTAAGTATTCTGTACACTTTAGAAATAGAGACTCCACCGTATACAAGTTGGTAATTCACAAGGAGAACGACCAGTTGGAGCTAGAGAATTGTCTAAACCTGTTGGAAGAGCAGGTGGGTTTGTTAAGTATTCTGTACACTTTAGAAATAGAGACTTACCAGGTATACAAGTTGGTAATTCACATGGAGAACGACCAGTTGGAGCTAGAGAATTGTCTAAACCTGTTGGAAGAGCAGGTGAACGGTTTGTTAAGTATTCTGTACACTTTAGAAATAGAGACTTACCAGTATACAAGTTGGTAATTCACAAGGAGAGCGACCAGTTGGAGCTAGAGAATTGTCTAAACCTGTTGGAAGAGCAGGTGGGTTTGTTAAGTATTCTGTACACTTTAGAAATAGAGACTTACCAGTATACAAGTTGGTAATTCACAAGGAGAACGACCAGTTGGAGCTAGAGAATTGTCTAAACCTGTTGGGAAGAGCAGGTGGGTTTGTTAAGTATTCTGTACACTTTAGAAATAGAGACTTACCAGTATACAAGTTGGTAATTCACATGGAGAACGACCAGTTGGAGCTAGAGAATTGTCTAAACCTGTTGGAAGAGCAGGTGGGTTTGTTAAGTATTCTGTACACTTTAGAAATAGAGACTTACCAGCATACAAGTTGGTAATTCACATGGAGAACGACCAGTTGGAGCTAGAGAATTGTCTAAACCTGTTGGAAGAGCAGGTGGGTTTGTTAAGTATTCTGTACACTTTAGAAATAGAGACTTACCAGTATACAAGTTGGTAATTCACATGGAGAACGACCAGTTGGAGCTAGAGAATTGTCTAAACCTGTTGGAAGAGCAGGTGGGTTTGTTAAGTATTCTGTACACTTTAGAAATAGAGACTTACCAGTATACAAGTTGGTAATTCACATGGAGAACGACCAGTTGGAGCTAGAGAATTGTCTAAACCTGTTGGAAGAGCAGGTGGGTTTGTTAAGTATTCTGTACACTTTAGAAATAGAGACTTACCAGTATACAAGTTGGTAATTCACATGGAGAACGACCAGTTGGAGCTAGAGAATTGTTCAAACCTGTTGGAAGAGCAGGTGGGTTTGTTAAGTATTCTGTACACTTTAGAAATAGAGACTTACCTGGTATACAAGTTGGTAATCACATGGAGAACGACCATGGGCTAGAGGGTGTCTAGAAGCGACCAGTTGGAGCTAGAGAATTGACCAGTTGGAGCTAAACCTGTTGGAAGAGCAGGTGGGTTTGTTAAGTATTCTGTACACTTTAGAAATAGAGACTTACCAGTATACAAGTTGGTAATTCACATGGAGAACGACCAGTTGGAGCTAGAGAATTGTCTAAACCTGTTGGAAGAGCAGGTGGGTTTGTTAAGTATTCTGTACACTTTAGAAATAGAGACTTACCAGTATACAAGTTGGTAATTCACAAGGAGAACGACCAGTTGGAGCTAGAGAATTGTCTAAACCTGTTGGAAGAGCAGGTGGGTTTGTTAAGTATTCTGTACACTTTAGAAATAGAGACTTACCGGTATACAAGTTGGTAATTCACATGGAGAACGACCAGTTGGAGCTAGAGAATTGTCTAAACCTGTTGGAAGAGCAGGTGGGTTTGTTAAGTATTCTGTACACTTTAGAAATAGAGACACCAGTATACAAGTTGGTAATTCACAGGGAGAGCGACCAGTTGGAGCTAGAGAATTGTCTAAACCTGTTGGAAGAGCAGGTGGGTTTGTTAAGTATTCTGTACACTTTAGAAATAGAGACTTACAGGTATACAAGTTGGTAATTCACAAGGAGAACGACCAGTTGGAGCTAGAGAATTGTCTAAACCTGTTGGAAGAGCAGGTGGGTTTGTTAAGTATTCTGTACACTTTAGAAATAGAGACTTACCAGTATACAAGTTGGTAATTCACATGGAGAACGACCAGTTGGAGCTAGAGAATTGTCTAAACCTGTTGGAAGAGCAGGTGGGTTTGTTAAGTATTCTGTACACTTTAGAAATAGAGACTTACCAGTATACAAGTTGGTAATTCACATGGAGAACGACCAGTTGGAGCTAGAGAATTGTCTAAACCTGTTGGAAGAGCAGGTGGGTTTGTTAAGTATTCTGTACACTTTAGAAATAGAGACTTACAGGTATACAAGTTGGTAATTCACATGGAGAACGACCAGTTGGAGCTAGAGAATTGTCTCAAACCTGTTGGAAGAGCAGGTGGGTTTGTTAAGTATTCTGTACACTTTAGAAATAGAGACTTACCGTATACAAGTTGGTAATTCACAAGGAGAACGACCAGTTGGAGCTAGAGAATTGTCTAAACCTGTTGGAAGAGCAGGTGGGTTTGTTAAGTATTCTGTACACTTTAGAAATAGAGACTTACCGGTATACAAGTTGGTAATTCACATGGAGAACGACCAGTTGGAGCTAGAGAATTGTCTAAACCTGTTGGAAGAGCAGGTGGGTTTGTTAAGTATTCTGTACACTTTAGAAATAGAGACTTACCGGTATACAAGTTGGTAATTCACATGGAGAACGACCAGTTGGAGTTCTAGAGAATTGTCTAAACCTGTTGGAAGAGCAGGTGGGTTTGTTAAGTATTCTGTACACTTTAGAAATAGAGACTTACCAGTATACAAGTTGGTAATTCACATGGGAGAACGACCAGTTGGAGCTAGAGAATTGTCTAAACCTGTTGGAAGAGCAGGTGGGTTTGTTAAGTATTCTGTACACTTTAGAAATAGAGACTTACCAGTATACAAGTTGGTAATTCACAAGGAGAACGACCAGTTGGAGCTAGAGAATTGTCTAAACCCTGTTGGAAGAGCAGGTGGGTTTGTTAAGTATTCTGTACACTTTAGAAATAGAGACTCACCAGTATACAAGTTGGTAATTCACATGGAGAACGACCAGTTGGAGCTAGAGAATTGTCTAAAACCTGTTGGAAGAGCAGGTGGGTTTGTTAAGTATTCTGTACACTTTAGAAATAGAGACTTACCAGTATACAAGTTGGTAATTCACATGGAGAACGACCAGTTGGAGCTAGAGAATTGTCTAAACCTGTTGGAAGAGCAGGTGGGTTTGTTAAGTATTCTGTACACTTTAGAAATAGAGACTTACCAGTATACAAGTTGGTAATTCACATGGAGAACGACCAGTTGGAGCTAGAGAATTGTCTAAACCTGTTGGAAGAGCAGGTGGGTTTGTTAAGTATTCTGTACACTTTAGAAATAGAGACTTACCAGTATACAAGTTGGTAATTCACATGGAGAACGACCAGTTGGAGCTAGAGAATTGTCTAAACCTGTTGGAAGAGCAGGTGGGTTTGTTAAGTATTCTGTACACTTTAGAAATAGAGACTTACTGGTATACAAGTTGGTAATTCACATGGAGAACGACCAGTTGGAGCTAGAGAATTGTCTAAACCTGTTGGAAGAGCAGGTGGGTTTGTTAAGTATTCTGTACACTTTAGAAATAGAGACTTACCGGTATACAAGTTGGTAATTCACAAGGAGAACGACCAGTTGGAGCTAGAGAATTGTCTAAACCTGTTGGAAGAGCAGGTGGGTTTGTTAAGTATTCTGTACACTTTAGAAATAGAGACTTACCAGTATACAAGTTGGTAATTCACATGGAGAACGACCAGTTGGAGCTAGAGAATTGTCTAAACCTGTTGGAAGAGCAGGTGGGTTTGTTAAGTATTCTGTACACTTTAGAAATAGAGACTTACCAGTATACAAGTTGGTAATTCACATGGAGAACGACCAGTTGGAGCTAGAGAATTGTCTAAACCTGTTGGAAGAGCAGGTGGGTTTGTTAAGTATTCTGTACACTTTAGAAATAGAGACTTACCAGTATACAAGTTGGTAATTCACAAGGAGAACGACCAGTTGGAGCTAGAGAATTGTCTAAACCTGTTGGAAGAGCAGGTGGGTTTGTTAAGTATTCTGTACACTTTAGAAATAGAGACTTACCAGTATACAAGTTGGTAATTCACAGAGGAGAACGACCAGTTGGAGCTAGAGAATTGTCTAAACCTGTTGGAAGAGCAGGTGGGTTTGTTAAGTATTCTGTACACTTTAGAAATAGAGACTTACCAGTATACAAGTTGGTAATTCACATGGAGAACGACCAGTTGGAGCTAGAGAATTGTCTAAACCTGTTGGAAGAGCAGGTGGGTTTGTTAAGTATTCTGTACACTTTAGAAATAGAGACTCACCAGTATACAAGTTGGTAATTCACAGGAGAACGACCAGTTGGAGCTAGAGAATTGTCTAAACCTGTTGGAAGAGCAGGTGGGTTTGTTAAGTATTCTGTACACTTTAGAAATAGAGACTTACCAGTATACAAGTTGGTAATTCACAAGGAGAACGACCAGTTGGAGCTAGAGAATTGTCTAAACCTGTTGGAAGAGCAGGTGGGTTTGTTAAGTATTCTGTACACTTTAGAAATAGAGACTTACCAGTATACAAGTTGGTAATTCACTGGAGAACGACCAGTTGGAGCTAGAGAATTGTCTAAACCTGTTGGAAGAGCAGGTGGGTTTGTTAAGTATTCTGTACACTTTAGAAATAGAGACTCACCAGTATACAAGTTGGTAATTCACAAGGAGAACGAATTGACCAGTTGGAGCTAGAGAATTGTCTAAACCTGTTGGAAGAGCAGGTGGGTTTGTTAAGTATTCTGTACACTTTAGAAATAGAGACTCACCAGGTATACAAGTTGGTAATTCACAAGGAGAACGCGACCAGTTGGAGCTAGAGAATTGTCTAAACCTGTTGGAAGAGCAGGTGGGTTTGTTAAGTATTCTGTACACTTTAGAAATAGAGACTTACAGTATACAAGTTGGTAATTCACAAGGAGAAGCGACCAGTTGGAGCTAGAGAATTGTCTAAACCTGTTGGAAGAGCAGGTGGGTTTGTTAAGTATTCTGTACACTTTAGAAATAGAGACTTACCAGTATACAAGTTGGTAATTCACATGGAGAACGACCAGTTGGAGCTAGAGAATTGTCTAAACCTGTTGGAAGAGCAGGTGGGTTTGTTAAGTATTCTGTACACTTTAGAAATAGAGACTTACCAGTATACAAGTTGGTAATTCACATGGAGAACGACCAGTTGGAGCTAGAGAATTGTCTAAACCTGTTGGAAGAGCAGGTGGGTTTGTTAAGTATTCTGTACACTTTAGAAATAGAGACTTACCAGTATACAAGTTGGTAATTCACATGGAGAACGACCAGTTGGAGCTAGAGAATTGTCTAAACCTGTTGGAAGAGCAGGTGGGTTTGTTAAGTATTCTGTACACTTTAGAAATAGAGACTTACCAGTATACAAGTTGGTAATTCACAAGGAGAACGACCAGTTGGAGCTAGAGAATTGTCTAAACCTGTTGGAAGAGCAGGTGGGTTTGTTAAGTATTCTGTACACTTTAGAAATAGAGACTTACCAGTATACAAGTTGGTAATTCACATGGAGAACGACCAGTTGGAGCTAGAGAATTGTCTAAACCTGTTGGAAGAGCAGGTGGGTTTGTTAAATATTCTGTACACTTTAGAAATAGAGACTTACCAGTATACAAGTTGGTAATTCACATGGAGAACGACCAGTTGGAGCTAGAGAATTGTCTAAACCTGTTGGAAGAGCAGGTGGGTTTGTTAAGTATTCTGTACACTTTAGAAATAGAGACTTACCAGTATACAAGTTGGTAATTCACATGGAGAACGACCAGTTGGAGCTAGAGAATTGTCTAAACCTGTTGGAAGAGCAGGTGGGTTTGTTAAATATTCTGTACACTTTAGAAATAGAGACTCACCGGTATACAAGTTGGTAATTCACATGGAGAACGACCAGTTGGAGCTAGAGAATTGTCTAAACCTGTTGGAAGAGCAGGTGGGTTTGTTAAGTATTCTGTACACTTTAGAAATAGAGACTTACCAGTATACAAGTTGGTAATTCACATGGAGAACGACCAGTTGGAGCTAGAGAATTGTCTAAACCTGTTGGAAGAGCAGGTGGGTTTGTTAAGTATTCTGTACACTTTAGAAATAGAGACTTACCAGTATACAAGTTGGTAATTCACATGGAGAACGACCAGTTGGAGCTAGAGAATTGTCTAAACCTGTTGGAAGAGCAGGTGGGTTTGTTAAGTATTCTGTACACTTTAGAAATAGAGACTTACCGGTATACAAGTTGGTAATTCACATGGAGAACGACCAGTTGGAGCTAGAGAATTGTCTAAACCTGTTGGAAGAGCAGGTGGGTTTGTTAAGTATTCTGTACACTTTAGAAATAGAGACTTACCGGTATACAAGTTGGTAATTCACATGGAGAACGACCAGTTGGAGCTAGAGAATTGTCTAAACCTGTTGGAAGAGCAGGTGGGTTTGTTAAGTATTCTGTACACTTTAGAAATAGAGACTTACCAGTATACAAGTTGGTAATTCACAATGGAGAACGACCAGTTGGAGCTAGAGAATTGTCTAAACCTGTTGGAAGAGCAGGTGGGTTTGTTAAGTATTCTGTACACTTTAGAAATAGAGACTTACCAGTATACAAGTTGGTAATTCACATGGAGAACGACCAGTTGGAGCTAGAGAATTGTCTAAACCTGTTGGAAGAGCAGGTGGGTTTGTTAAGTATTCTGTACACTTTAGAAATAGAGACTTACCAGTATACAAGTTGGTAATTCACAAGGAGAACGACCAGTTGGAGCTAGAGAATTGTCTAAACCTGTTGGAAGAGCAGGTGGGTTTGTTAAGTATTCTGTACACTTTAGAAATAGAGACTTACCAGTATACAAGTTGGTAATTCACATGGAGAACGACCAGTTGGAGCTAGAGAATTGTCTAAACCTGTTGGAAGAGCAGGTGGGTTTGTTAAGTATTCTGTACACTTTAGAAATAGAGACTTACCAGTATACAAGTTGGTAATTCACATGGAGAACGACCAGTTGGAGCTAGAGAATTGTCTAAACCTGTTGGAAGAGCAGGTGGGTTTGTTAAGTATTCTGTACACTTTAGAAATAGAGACTTACCAGTATACAAGTTGGTAATTCACATGGAGAACGACCAGTTGGAGCTAGAGAATTGTCTAAACCTGTTGGAAGAGCAGGTGGGTTTGTTAAGTATTCTGTACACTTTAGAAATAGAGACTTACCAGTATACAAGTTGGTAATTCACATGGAGAACGACCAGTTGGAGCTAGAGAATTGTCTAAACCTGTTGGAAGAGCAGGTGGGTTTGTTAAGTATTCTGTACACTTTAGAAATAGAGACTTACCAGTATACAAGTTGGTAATTCACATGGAGAACGACCAGTTGGAGCTAGAGAATTGTCTAAACCTGTTGGAAGAGCAGGTGGGTTTGTTAAGTATTCTGTACACTTTAGAAATAGAGACTTACCAGTATACAAGTTGGTAATTCACATGGAGAACGACCAGTTGGAGCTAGAGAATTGTCTAAACCTGTTGGAAGAGCAGGTGGGTTTGTTAAGTATTCTGTACACTTTAGAAATAGAGACTTACCAGTATACAAGTTGGTAATTCACATGGAGAACGACCAGTTGGAGCTAGAGAATTGTCTAAACCTGTTGGAAGAGCAGGTGGGTTTGTTAAGTATTCTGTACACTTTAGAAATAGAGACTTACCAGTATACAAGTTGGTAATTCACATGGAGAACGACCAGTTGGAGCTAGAGAATTGTCTAAACCTGTTGGAAGAGCAGGTGGGTTTGTTAAGTATTCTGTACACTTTAGAAATAGAGACTTACCAGTATACAAGTTGGTAATTCACATGGAGAACGACCAGTTGGAGCTAGAGAATTGTCTAAACCTGTTGGAAGAGCAGGTGGGTTTGTTAAGTATTCTGTACACTTTAGAAATAGAGACTTACCAGTATACAAGTTGGTAATTCACAAGGAGAACGACCAGTTGGAGCTAGAGAATTGTCTAAACCTGTTGGAAGAGCAGGTGGGTTTGTTAAGTATTCTGTACACTTTAGAAATAGAGACTTACCAGTATACAAGTTGGTAATTCACATGGAGAACGACCAGTTGGAGCTAGAGAATTGTCTAAACCTGTTGGAAGAGCAGGTGGGTTTGTTAAGTATTCTGTACACTTTAGAAATAGAGACTTACCAGTATACAAGTTGGTAATTCACACCTGTTGGAAGGAGAACGACCAGTTGGAGCTAGAGAATTGTCTAAACCTGTTGGAAGAGCAGGTGGGTTTGTTAAGTATTCTGTACACTTTAGAAATAGAGACTTACCAGTATACAAGTTGGTAATTCACATGGAGAACGACCAGTTGGAGCTAGAGAATTGTCTAAACCTGTTGGAAGAGCAGGTGGGTTTGTTAAGTATTCTGTACACTTTAGAAATAGAGACTTACCAGTATACAAGTTGGTAATTCACATGGAGAACGACCAGTTGGAGCTAGAGAATTGTCTAAACCTGTTGGAAGAGCAGGTGGGTTTGTTAAGTATTCTGTACACTTTAGAAATAGAGACTTACCAGTATACAAGTTGGTAATTCACATGGAGAACGACCAGTTGGAGCTAGAGAATTGTCTAAACCTGTTGGAAGAGCAGGTGGGTTTGTTAAGTATTCTGTACACTTTAGAAATAGAGACTTACCAGTATACAAGTTGGTAATTCACATGGAGAACGACCAGTTGGAGCTAGAGAATTGTCTAAACCTGTTGGAAGAGCAGGTGGGTTTGTTAAGTATTCTGTACACTTTAGAAATAGAGACTTACCAGTATACAAGTTGGTAATTCACATGGAGAACGACCAGTTGGAGCTAGAGAATTGTCTAAACCTGTTGGAAGAGCAGGTGGGTTTGTTAAGTATTCTGTACACTTTAGAAATAGAGACTTACCAGGTATACAAGTTGGTAATTCACATGGAGAACGACCAGTTGGAGCTAGAGAATTGTCTAAACCTGTTGGAAGAGCAGGTGGGTTTGTTAAGTATTCTGTACACTTTAGAAATAGAGACTTACCAGTATACAAGTTGGTAATTCACATGGAGAACGACCAGTTGGAGCTAGAGAATTGTCTAAACCTGTTGGAAGAGCAGGTGGGTTTGTTAAGTATTCTGTACACTTTAGAAATAGAGACTTACCAGTATACAAGTTGGTAATTCACATGGAGAACGACCAGTTGGAGCTAGAGAATTGTCTAAACCTGTTGGAAGAGCAGGTGGGTTTGTTAAGTATTCTGTACACTTTAGAAATAGAGACTTCACGGTATACAAGTTGGTAATTCACATGGAGAACGACCAGTTGGAGCTAGAGAATTGTCTAAACCTGTTGGAAGAGCAGGTGGGTTTGTTAAGTATTCTGTACACTTTAGAAATAGAGACTTACCAGTATACAAGTTGGTAATTCACAAGGAGAACGACCAGTTGGAGCTAGAGAATTGTCTAAACCTGTTGGAAGAGCAGGTGGGTTTGTTAAGTATTCTGTACACTTTAGAAATAGAGACTTACCAGTATACAAGTTGGTAATTCACATGGAGAACGACCAGTTGGAGCTAGAGAATTGTCTAAACCTGTTGGAAGAGCAGGTGGGTTTGTTAAGTATTCTGTACACTTTAGAAATAGAGACTTACCAGTATACAAGTTGGTAATTCACAAGGAGAACGACCAGTTGGAGCTAGAGAATTGTCTAAACCTGTTGGAAGAGCAGGTGGGTTTGTTAAGTATTCTGTACACTTTAGAAATAGAGACTTACCAGTATACAAGTTGGTAATTCACATGGAGAACGACCAGTTGGAGCTAGAGAATTGTCTAAACCTGTTGGAAGAGCAGGTGGGTTTGTTAAGTATTCTGTACACTTTAGAAATAGAGACTTACCAGTATACAAGTTGGTAATTCACATGGAGAACGACCAGTTGGAGCTAGAGAATTGTCTAAACCTGTTGGAAGAGCAGGTGGGTTTGTTAAGTATTCTGTACACTTTAGAAATAGAGACTTACCAGTATACAAGTTGGTAATTCACATGGAGAACGACCAGTTGGAGCTAGAGAATTGTCTAAACCTGTTGGAAGAGCAGGTGGGTTTGTTAAGTATTCTGTACACTTTAGAAATAGAGACTTACCAGTATACAAGTTGGTAATTCACATGGAGAACGACCAGTTGGAGCTAGAGAATTGTCTAAACCTGTTGGAAGAGCAGGTGGGTTTGTTAAGTATTCTGTACACTTTAGAAATAGAGACTTACCAGTATACAAGTTGGTAATTCACATGGGAGAACGACCAGTTGGAGCTAGAGAATTGTCTAAACCTGTTGGAAGAGCAGGTGGGTTTGTTAAGTATTCTGTACACTTTAGAAATAGAGACTTACCAGTATACAAGTTGGTAATTCACATGGAGAACGACCAGTTGGAGCTAGAGAATTGTCTAAACCTGTTGGAAGAGCAGGTGGGTTTGTTAAGTATTCTGTACACTTTAGAAATAGAGACTTACCAGTATACAAGTTGGTAATTCACATGGAGAACGACCAGTTGGAGCTAGAGAATTGTCTAAACCTGTTGGAAGAGCAGGTGGGTTTGTTAAGTATTCTGTACACTTTAGAAATAGAGACTCTGTACCAGTATACAAGTTGGTAATTCACATGGAGAACGACCAGTTGGAGCTAGAGAATTGTCTAAACCTGTTGGAAGAGCAGGTGGGTTTGTTAAGTATTCTGTACACTTTAGAAATAGAGACTTACCAGTATACAAGTTGGTAATTCACATGGAGAACGACCAGTTGGAGCTAGAGAATTGTCTAAACCTGTTGGAAGAGCAGGTGGGTTTGTTAAGTATTCTGTACACTTTAGAAATAGAGACTTACCAGTATACAAGTTGGTAATTCACATGGAGAACGACCAGTTGGAGCTAGAGAATTGTCTAAACCTGTTGGAAGAGCAGGTGGGTTTGTTAAGTATTCTGTACACTTTAGAAATAGAGACTTACCAGTATACAAGTTGGTAATTCACATGGAGAACGACCAGTTGGAGCTAGAGAATTGTCTAAACCTGTTGGAAGAGCAGGTGGGTTTGTTAAGTATTCTGTACACTTTAGAAATAGAGACTTACCAGTATACAAGTTGGTAATTCACATGGAGAACGACCAGTTGGAGCTAGAGAATTGTCTAAACCTGTTGGAAGAGCAGGTGGGTTTGTTAAGTATTCTGTACACTTTAGAAATAGAGACTTACCAGTATACAAGTTGGTAATTCACATGGAGAACGACCAGTTGGAGCTAGAGAATTGTCTAAACCTGTTGGAAGAGCAGGTGGGTTTGTTAAGTATTCTGTACACTTTAGAAATAGAGACTTACCAGTATACAAGTTGGTAATTCACATGGAGAACGACCAGTTGGAGCTAGAGAATTGTCTAAACCTGTTGGAAGAGCAGGTGGGTTTGTTAAGTATTCTGTACACTTTAGAAATAGAGACTTACCGGTATACAAGTTGGTAATTCACAAGGAGAACGACCAGTTGGAGCTAGAGAATTGTCTAAACCTGTTGGAAGAGCAGGTGGGTTTGTTAAGTATTCTGTACACTTTAGAAATAGAGACTTACCAGTATACAAGTTGGTAATTCACAAGGAGAACGACCAGTTGGAGCTAGAGAATTGTCTAAACCTGTTGGAAGAGCAGGTGGGTTTGTTAAGTATTCTGTACACTTTAGAAATAGAGACTTACCAGTATACAAGTTGGTAATTCACAAGGAGAACGACCAGTTGGAGCTAGAGAATTGTCTAAACCTGTTGGAAGAGCAGGTGGGTTTGTTAAGTATTCTGTACTCTTTAGAAATAGAGACTTACCAGTATACAAGTTGGTAATTCACAAGGAGAACGACCAGTTGGAGCTAGAGAATTGTCTAAACCTGTTGGAAGAGCAGGTGGGTTTGTTAAGTATTCTGTACACTTTAGAAATAGAGACTTACCAGTATACAAGTTGGTAATTCACATGGAGAACGACCAGTTGGAGCTAGAGAATTGTCTAAACCTGTTGGAAGAGCAGGTGGGTTTGTTAAGTATTCTGTACACTTTAGAAATAGAGACTTACCAGTATACAAGTTGGTAAGTTGGAGCTAGAGAATTGTCTAAACCTGTTGGAGAACTGTACCAGTTGGAGCTAGAGAATTGTCTAAACCTGTTGGAAGAGCAGGTGGGTTTGTTAAGTATTCTGTACACTTTAGAAATAGAGACTTACCAGTATACAAGTTGGTAATTCACATGGAGAACGACCAGTTGGAGCTAGAGAATTGTCTAAACCTGTTGGAAGAGCAGGTGGGTTTGTTAAGTATTCTGTACACTTTAGAAATAGAGACTTACCAGTATACAAGTTGGTAATTCACAAGGAGAACGACCAGTTGGAGCTAGAGAATTGTCTAAACCTGTTGGAAGAGCAGGTGGGTTTGTTAAGTATTCTGTACACTTTAGAAATAGAGACTTACCAGTATACAAGTTGGTAATTCACAAGGAGAACGACCAGTTGGAGCTAGAGAATTGTCTAAACCTGTTGGAAGAGCAGGTGGGTTTGTTAAGTATTCTGTACACTTTAGAAATAGAGACTTACCAGTATACAAGTTGGTAATTCACAAGGAGAACGACCAGTTGGAGCTAGAGAATTGTCTAAACCTGTTGGAAGAGCAGGTGGGTTTGTTAAGTATTCTGTACACTTTAGAAATAGAGACTTACCAGTATACAAGTTGGTAATTCACAAGGAGAACGACCAGTTGGAGCTAGAGAATTGTCTAAACCTGTTGGAAGAGCAGGTGGGTTTGTTAAGTATTCTGTACACTTTAGAAATAGAGACTTACCAGTATACAAGTTGGTAATTCACAAGGAGAACGACCAGTTGGAGCTAGAGAATTGTCTAAACCTGTTGGAAGAGCAGGTGGGTTTGTTAAGTATTCTGTACACTTTAGAAATAGAGACTTACCAGTATACAAGTTGGTAATTCACATGGAGAACGACCAGTTGGAGCTAGAGAATTGTCTAAACCTGTTGGAAGAGCAGGTGGGTTTGTTAAGTATTCTGTACACTTTAGAAATAGAGACTTACCGGTATACAAGTTGGTAATTCACATGGAGAACGACCAGTTGGAGCTAGAGAATTGTCTAAACCTGTTGGAAGAGCAGGTGGGTTTGTTAAGTATTCTGTACACTTTAGAAATAGAGACTTACCAGTATACAAGTTGGTAATTCACATGGAGAACGACCAGTTGGAGCTAGAGAATTGTCTAAACCTGTTGGAAGAGCAGGTGGGTTTGTTAAATATTCTGTACACTTTAGAAATAGAGACTTACCAGTATACAAGTTGGTAATTCACATGGAGAACGACCAGTTGGAGCTAGAGAATTGTCTAAACCTGTTGGAAGAGCAGGTGGGTTTGTTAAGTATTCTGTACACTTTAGAAATAGAGACTTACCAGTATACAAGTTGGTAATTCACATGGAGAACGACCAGTTGGAGCTAGAGAATTGTCTAAACCTGTTGGAAGAGCAGGTGGGTTTGTTAAGTATTCTGTACACTTTAGAAATAGAGACTTACCAGTATACAAGTTGGTAATTCACATGGAGAACGACCAGTTGGAGCTAGAGAATTGTCTAAACCTGTTGGAAGAGCAGGTGGGTTTGTTAAGTATTCTGTACACTTTAGAAATAGAGACTTACCAGTATACAAGTTGGTAATTCACATGGAGAACGACCAGTTGGAGCTAGAGAATTGTCTAAACCTGTTGGAAGAGCAGGTGGGTTTGTTAAGTATTCTGTACACTTTAGAAATAGAGACTTACCAGTATACAAGTTGGTAATTCACATGGAGAACGACCAGTTGGAGCTAGAGAATTGTCTAAACCTGTTGGAAGAGCAGGTGGGTTTGTTAAATATTCTGTACACTTTAGAAATAGAGACTTACCAGTATACAAGTTGGTAATTCACAGGTGGGTTTGGAGAACGACCAGTTGGAGCTAGAGAATTGTCTAAACCTGTTGGAAGAGCAGGTGGGTTTGTTAAGTATTCTGTACACTTTAGAAATAGAGACTTACCAGTATACAAGTTGGTAATTCACAAGGAGAACAACCAGTTGGAGCTAGAGAATTGTCTAAACCTGTTGGAAGAGCAGGTGGGTTTGTTAAGTATTCTGTACACTTTAGAAATAGAGACTTACCAGTATACAAGTTGGTAATTCACATGGAGAACGACCAGTTGGAGCTAGAGAATTGTCTAAACCTGTTGGAAGAGCAGGTGGGTTTGTTAAGTATTCTGTACACTTTAGAAATAGAGACTTACCAGTATACAAGTTGGTAATTCACAAGGAGAACGACCAGTTGGAGCTAGAGAATTGTCTAAACCTGTTGGAAGAGCAGGTGGGTTTGTTAAGTATTCTGTACACTTTAGAAATAGAGACTTACCAGTATACAAGTTGGTAATTCACAAGGAGAACGACCAGTTGGAGCTAGAGAATTGTCTAAACCTGTTGGAAGAGCAGGTGGGTTTGTTAAGTATTCTGTACACTTTAGAAATAGAGACTTACCAGTATACAAGTTGGTAATTCACATGGAGAACGACCAGTTGGAGCTAGAGAATTGTCTAAACCTGTTGGAAGAGCAGGTGGGTTTGTTAAATATTCTGTACACTTTAGAAATAGAGACTTACCAGTATACAAGTTGGTAATTCACATGGAGAACGACCAGTTTGGAGCTGGAAGAGCAGGTGGGTTTGAATTGTCTTTAGAAATAAACCTCACAAGGAGAACAACCAGTTGGAAGATTGTCTAAACCAGGTGGGTTTGTTAAGTATTCTGTACACTTTAGAAATAGAGACTTACCAGTATACAAGTTGGTAATTCACAAGGAGAACAACCAGTTGGAGCTAGAGAATTGTCTAAACCTGTTGGAAGAGCAGGTGGGTTTGTTAAGTATTCTGTACACTTTAGAAATAGAGACTCACCAGTATACAAGTTGGTAATTCACATGGAGAACGACCAGTTGGAGCTAGAGAATTGTCTAAACCTGTTGGAAGAGCAGGTGGGTTTGTTAAGTATTCTGTACACTTTAGAAATAGAGACTTACCAGTATACAAGTTGGTAATTCACATGGAGAACGACCAGTTGGAGCTAGAGAATTGTCTAAACCTGTTGGAAGAGCAGGTGGGTTTGTTAAGTATTCTGTACACTTTAGAAATAGAGACTTACCGGTATACAAGTTGGTAATTCACAAGGAGAACGACCAGTTGGAGCTAGAGAATTGTCTAAACCTGTTGGAAGAGCAGGTGGGTTTGTTAAGTATTCTGTACACTTTAGAAATAGAGACTTACCAGTATACAAGTTGGTAATTCACATGGAGAACCACCAGTTGGAGCTAGAGAATTGTCTAAACCTGTTGGAAGAGCAGGTGGGTTTGTTAAGTATTCTGTACACTTTAGAAATAGAGACTTACAGGTATACAAGTTGGTAATTCACAAGGAGAACGACCAGTTGGAGCTAGAGAATTGTCTAAACCTGTTGGAAGAGCAGGTGGGTTTGTTAAGTATTCTGTACACTTTAGAAATAGAGACTCACCGGTATACAAGTTGGTAATTCACATGGAGAACGACCAGTTGGAGCTAGAGAATTGTCTAAACCTGTTGGAAGAGCAGGTGGGTTTGTTAAGTATTCTGTACACTTTAGAAATAGAGACTTACCAGTATACAAGTTGGTAATTCACAAGGAGAACAACCAGTTGGAGCTAGAGAATTGTCTAAACCTGTTGGAAGAGCAGGTGGGTTTGTTAAGTATTCTGTACACTTTAGAAATAGAGACTTACCAGTATACAAGTTGGTAATTCACAAGGAGAACGACCAGTTGGAGCTAGAGAATTGTCTAAACCTGTTGGAAGAGCAGGTGGGTTTGTTAAGTATTCTGTACACTTTAGGAATAGAGATTTACTGAAATTATGAGGTTTATGTGAGAGGTATTGTTGGTAATGTTAACTGTATTTTAGTCTGTGGTATGTTGTTATTTATATCAACTAACATACAGATATTTGCCCTAATTAATTGCTCTTATCTTTAACTACAATTACTTTATAGTAAAGCTAAAAAAGGCATTAATTTTTATAAATCTATTTTTTTTTGCTATATTTACACTTCTTACGAGTAGGTTACATTTAGAGGAAATTCATTTTTACATATTATAATGTGTATAATCATTGAATATTTTATTTCTGTATATCTCGAGAGGCAGGACTTTGGGGTTTTTTTTGTGGCTAAGATAATAAGGGATTTCAATACATATTTGCCATATTATATGTAACACTATCTTTATTTTTAGAGTCTGATAATGTAACCTGAGTCAATGTTATTTGAGGATAAAATAACAGAAAGTTCAAGTTTTGTATGACCATGGTTTTCTGTTTTCAACACAAGACACACTGATTTCAGTTAGGGCTGAAAGTTACTGGTAGCTCACTGGTAAAAGCCATGAATTGTTATTCTTTAATCAGTGTCTGTGAAGTAACGTGAAATATTTTGCTAGTGTGTAATTCAGACATGTTTATGATTATTCACAACAGTTACAAATAATGATCAAAATTGTTAGGAAGGTAAAGGATACCTGAAAGCACTGAATTTGTGGGGGATAATGTACATTATACTGTGATCAAATGATAAACCTTTGTGGGGGATAATGTACATTATACTGTGATCAAATGATAAACCTTTGTGGGGGATAATGTACATTATACTACAATCAAATGATAAACCTTTGTGGGGGATAATGTACATTATACTACAATCAAATGATAAACCTTTGTGGGGAATAATGTACATTATACTACAATCAAATGATAAACCTTTGTGGGGAATAATGTACATTATACTACAATCAAATGATAAACCTTTGTGGGGATAATGTACATTATATACACGCTCAAATGATAAACCTTTGTGGGGAATAATGTACATTATACTACAATCAAATGATAAACCTTTGTGGGGGATAATGTACATTATACTACGTTCAAATGATAAACCTTTATGGGGAATAATGTACATTATACTACAATCAAATGATAAACCTTTGTGGGGGATAATGTACATTATACTATGTTCAAATGATAAACCTTTGTGGGGGATAATGTACATTATACTACAATCAAATGATAAACCTTTGTGGGGGATAATGTACATTATACTACGATCAAATGATAAACCTTTGTGGGGAATAATGTACATTATACTACAATCAAATGATAAACCTTTGTGGGGGATAATGTACATTATACTACGATCAAATGATAAACCTTTGTGGGGGATAATGTACATTATACTACGATCAAATGATAAACCTTTGTGGGGGATAATGTACATTATACTACGATCAAATGATAAACCTTTGTGGGGGATAATGTACATTATACTACGTTCAAATGATAAACCTTTGTGGGGAATAATGTACATTATACTACGATCAAATGATAAACCTTTGTGGGGAATAATGTACATTATACTACAATCAAATGATAAACCTTTGTGGGGAATAATGTACATTATACTACAATCAAATGATAAACCTTTGCCATTAATTTGTGCAGCGTTCTCGTATATCGATGTAAAGTTTTATGGATTATTCTGTATTTGTTAGTAAAGATATTTTTTGAAGTGGAAATTATTGATCATTTAAAAATTAGGTTCAAGCCCTGTGAAAAGCACCATTTTGTTTTTTGACAGTTGGCATTTTCAAGTAGGAATAAATTAAGGTACAAAAGTAGGACATATTCTTTCAGTTTCATGTTTCAATTACTTTTTCAGTACCCACACAGAGAATTAAGACCACACCATCAAAACTTGGTAGTGGAGGAAACAGAATGGTAACATCAACAGGCTCTCATAAAGTGGAAGAGATGTCAAACCAGGTAATGAATATATCATTTGAGATCATTGTAAAAATTTGTTTTGGAACTTACATCCTGACAGCATGTGATTTGTTAAGTTATGATGAAATCAGTTTATCATCAGTACATCCATTTAAATCTGAAGTGATACTACAACTTACGTACTAGATGTGTGACACAGTTACTGTTAAGTTGGATGTATCCTAAAGCTCATAATATGTTCAGTTCCATACAATAAAGCTCTGAAATGACATTACTTGGGGTCAGGTAGTTACCTGTTTATGTACAAGCTTTCCTGTCATACTGAGTATATTTGAGGTTATCTCCAGATTCTTATAATAGCATTACAGAACCAAAACATTTAATAGTGATGTAGTTGAACTAAAACTGATAGTCTAAAGATGAGATATAAACAATATTTTGACCAGACAAATATCCTCTGTGATATTTCTCACAATCAGTTTAGCCAGCTTTTGACTGAGAAAGAAGGTCACTTGTGGCTGCTATTTGTAATGTATTTTCTGTTATTGAAAGTGAGCTAAATACAGTTCTTATCACAAATTTCAAAAAATAGCATAATACAAAGGTGTGACTAGTGTCATGCAGTATGTAAGTGTGTGGACAGTATTATACATTCTATCTCTATAGGCCATGTTCAAGAGGATTGGGACATCTGAGGGTCAGTCAGAAAACATCTTTGGGCCATGTCCAGCCTGCAGGGCACATGTTTTGATGCTTTCAAACAGTGATAATAAATATACAATATAAATAATATTTTAGAGGTTTCCATTGTTATGATTTTCTGTGCTAGGTTTCAGAGTTGAAGTTGACAGTAGAAGGGCTCGAAAGGGAACGAGACTTCTATTATGGGAAACTTCGGGATATTGAAGTTGTTTGTCAGGAATCAGAACAAGAAGAGAAGAATTTATTAGAGAAAATACTGGACGTCTTGTATGCAACAGAGGTCAGTCTTCTGTATGTGGAGGTTTTTAAAGTGTGTCAAATTTGATGGCATATCAATGGGCCTGATAGATGGAGTATAACCAGTGTCTGAACTGAGTAGTTTTGTGAGTTCTGGTTCTGATAATTGCTGCTAGTATTCTCTTGCTTTTTATGTATGAACATCTAATGATAGGATATATTCTCTTGTTGTTTATGTATGAACATCTAATAAGATCTGTTCTCTTGTTGTATACATGTGAACATCTAATAAGATCTGTTCTCTTGTTGTTTACATATGAACATCTAATGATAGGATCTGTTCTCTTGTTGTTTATGTATGAACATCTAATGATAGGATCTGTTCTCGATTTTATGTATGAAAATCTAATGATAAGATCTGTTCTCTTGTTGTTTATGTATGAACATCTAATGATAGGATCTGTTCTCTTGTTGTTTATGTATAAACATCTAACAGTAGGATCTACTCTCATTAATGTGTGAACATCTGATGATAAAATGTATTCTCTTGTTGTTTGTGTGTGAACATCTAACAATAGAATCTGTTCTTGTGTTTGTGTGTGAACATCTAACAATAGAATCTGTTCTTGTGTTTGTGTGTGAACATCTAACAATAGAATCTGTTCTTGTGTTTGTGTGTGAACATCCAACAATAGAATCTGTTCTTGTGTTTGTGTGTGAACATCCAACAATAGGATCTGTTCTTGTGTTTGTGTGTGAACATCCAACAAAGGATCTGTTCTTGTGTTTGTGTGTGAACATCCAACAAAAGGATTTGTTCTTGTGTTTGTGTGTGAACATCCAACAAAGGATTTGTTCTTGTGTTTGTGTGTGAACATCCAACAAAAGGATTTGTTCTTGTGTTTGTGTGTGAACATCCAACAAAAGGATTTGTTCTTGTGTTTGTGTGTGAACATCCAACAAAAGGATTTGTTCTTGTGTTTGTGTGTGAACATCCAACAAAAGGATTTGTTCTTGTGTGTGAACATCCAACAATAGGATTTGTTCTTGTGTGTGAACATCCAACAATAGGATTTGTTCTTGTGTGTGAACATCCAGCAATAGGATCTGTTCTTGTGTTTATGTGTGAACAGCTAACAGTAGGATCATTTTGTAGTTCTCTACTGTAATGAACTCCTTACACTTTCATTAAACTGTTTAAAATACTTGGTGTTTTCTTCTCCCAAGTTAGCTGCAGCTATAGGTTATCAGTGTGTTTAATAGTTGTGTATCAAGTTTGAAAGGAACTTATCTACAAACTTAACTCATAGATTAGTTCAGTAGTTCTGTTTCCAATATTTTCTGTACAGTAACAAATTGTACAGATTTATGACTGTCAGTCTGTTAGCAGTATATCATGACTACAGTATTTATATATAAATTGCAGAATGATCTATGACACATCAAGAAATCAAGTTTGTAATTTTTCTAGTTACATCAAATGTAGGTGTGTGTGTGCGTGTCTGTATATATATACACATTTCTTTCCAGGAAGGATTTGCTGTTCCTGACGAAGGACTGGAAGACGGAGCAGTAATTCCTCAAAATGATGATGAAGAATACTAGGTTTATTAATAAGTGTTTGCTAAAAATTTGGTGCAGAAGTACGTGTCGTAATTGTTTCATCACATTGGCAGTTGAAGCGAGTCCTAAATTTTTAACATTGCTTGATTGCAGGCTGGAAATATGTTTATTGAAAAGAAAGCACGTTATTTGTGTAGTCATGACATAAAATTGTATGCTTTGGGTAGAATACATTTAGTTGCATATCTACACACTTTTTTATGTTAATTCATGTCTGTTGTTTTCTGAAGGAAGGAAAACATGGACTGTGTACTTAATGAGTGTTTATATAATACACACTTTTGCTGT
Organism: Tachypleus tridentatus; assembly: GCF_004210375.1. Classification (NCBI taxonomy): domain Eukaryota; kingdom Metazoa; phylum Arthropoda; class Merostomata; order Xiphosura; family Limulidae; genus Tachypleus; species Tachypleus tridentatus. The sequence continues at coordinate 148,599,486 of NC_134830.1, forward strand.
TCCCACTGTCCATGGCGTGGTTTTCATTACTTTAACGTGCCTTTTAATACAGTGAATTTTGTTTTAGACTTCTGACTGTCTGATACACATGATGGTTATTCTTCTAAGTGTTTGTACTAACAGATATGTTTAATCACCTATTATTATTTTAATGTAACATGAAGGAATCCTTGTAATTAACTGTATTCACTGAGTCTTGAATCTCCCCAAAAAAACAAACAAACAAAACAACACAGTGGTGAAAACTTTATAAGGCACATTTAATATTATTCCATAATTTAAGCAGCATGAGGTAATTAGGATTTAAGGTAATGCTAAAACAAATCATCACTGACGAAATATTCTAATGGTTCCTCACAATGTTCTGGGAAATGCTGACAAACTCTCTGTCCCACCTTCACAAAAATGTATGGTTTACCGTTTCTGGACTGCTATATATACTGATTTTAAAATATTTTAACTGACCCAGCTGTTTCACTTAGAGTATTACAGTATGATAAATTGAAATAAAACTGTCACTGGATTATTTTGTTTAAATTATCAAAGCACAGAACGTGTATGTAAAATTCCTTTGTTTTAAATGTTAAAACCGGAAGGTTTTCTCTCCAACACGACTCTGGTCTTTTGTTTTTACAAAGTGAATCACTTTAAGTTGTGAATTCTTGTTATATTTAATTACAAGAGAACAATGTACTTTTATATCAAATATTAATTATTACAATACAGATATTGTTTAACTTGAAGATTCACGAAATGAGACGACAGAAATATGAAAGTGGTCATATCTTTTTGGGATCTTAGTTTATGAATTTTATTTATGTGGGAGAAAGATTTGTATGTTTTCATATTTATAACTTTGAATTGTGTAGATTTTTACAGAAGCTGAAAATTTGTGATTATAATTTTAGAAAAGACAGTTTTTTTGCATATTTTGATATCAAATTTAGAGCTTTCTATTGCTAATATTAAAAGAAATCTTATAAATGCAGCTATCGTTGTGTGATGGTTTCACTCAATTTCGTGTGTGTCTTTTTTTGTTTTTTTTGCATCAAGCTTAGATTGTTCAAGAATTTAAACTGTCAGTACTGATGCCTTAAACTAACGAATCATATGTTAACAAAGAAAGTCCAGTTATAAACAACAAAATGAATCTCATTGGATGATAGAACCAGTAATTCAAGTCTACTTTTTTTTACTGAAATATAGATAAGTAAAACTGTAGTGTTTCTAGAGAATTCGTGTTATCTGAATGAATAACCATAAAACTGTAGTGTTTCTAGAGAATTCGTGTTATCTGAATGAATAACCATAAAACTGTAGTGTTTCTAGAGAATTCATGTTATCTGAATGAATAACCAAGAAGAAAAAATTAAAAAGCATGATACATCTAAATTGTATGTGAGTATAAATTTATTTCAGTTACATACAGAAGTTTACATAAAAATGAATGTTTTTAATGAGTGAATGTTGTATTATGAATTTCTAACTGGTAATATTCTAGCTTGTTTTAGTGATTGGAAATCGAGAATTTGTTGATAAATTTGAACAATCAAGGTAAATAGTTTTGTTATTGGTGCCAGATATGAACTAATATTGTAAATCAGAGATTCCATTGTTCATGTTTCATTGTCACAAACACGTGCTCCACACTTAATGGATTTAAGTCCTACTATTCAAACGTGCAAGAGAGTTCCAAGGAGTTCTGGTCGTCAGTTTAAACTTGGGGATACCGTGTTTCTCCGATAATAAGACCTACCCATAAAATAAGACCTAGTGTGATTTTTGGGGATAGTTTTAATATAAGCCCTAGTTAAGAGTGGCAGAAAGAGGAAAGAAATAAAAAAATTAATTTATTAATTAGTTTAATAGTTTAATAATAGTTTATTTTAAATGGTTAGTTTAATAGTTTTACTTTGTAACTTCATTTTTTTAATATATCAAAATAAGACATCCCCCGAAAATAAGCCTTAGTGTCATATTTTGGAGTGAAAATTAATATAAGCCCTGTCTTATTTTCGGAGAAACACGGTAGTTATGAGTAGATAACCCTTATATATTCTTGCATGAAAGTTCCAAACTAATAACTTGTTTTCTGAACCGTAATTTTCGTAAATTAACTAATGTTTGTTGAAAGTCACAGGTGAAGTGTGACTTTGACCACCGTGAACTTTGTAGCAGAACCTAAACGTCTTTTTAAAACTTACAAGAGATATTTTTTCACCACTGTTTCACAACGTTTCTAATTATCCTAGTATCGATATTTAAAAGGTATTTTTTTTCTATTAAATTATTACTGTCTGTAACATTATAGTACTTTTAGTTATTACAGCTAGATTCAAATTAACACAATTTGTATTTTAGTGAATGTTCTTTTAAGTGTTAACTTACATTTGAGTCAGCTATACAATCAAACTTTTGAAAACTAAGTAAACATCAAGCTCACATAAAGAACATGATTTTACATTTGAATGTTTGAACAATCACAACAAACGTGTAGTAATACCATAGCTACAGAAAAGTTACACAAGTGTCACCCACTTAACGAGGTTATTTTTGACTTGACTGTTTTATTTCTTTCCATCTGACGTTTTTTTCCTTCTTAAACAGCTAAAATAAAATGACGTTTTACGAAACACTTCAGGTGATCTGCTGTTCTTTGTGAGTTCCTCACCACTTGTACAGGTGTCGCTAGTGTCGTACTTCTCTTCCTCGTGCCTCCTTTTCCCACAGGTACACATAGCAGCATTTAATTTAACACGTTTTTCAGACGGCCTCCTTTAAATTGTAGAAGAACGTACTGTTTAATATTTATTACAAAATTAACTGCTTACAGCTATTAACAACGGAAGTAGATATGGTTATGATCTACAGTTTAATGTGGTTGTTAAATACAATGGTTTGTTTATCATTGCTTTTCGAAGTTTAGCATTGTTAGCCTACATGTAGACTTATAGCTGAGGGCTTCTACCACTAGAAACCTGGTTTTAATACTTAATAATATATAATAAGCCACTGAGGGCTATCCTATATACGAAGTAAATAAACCTTTCGTAAGGATAAACTGAGGGCTATCCTATATACGAAGTAAATAAACCTTTTGTAAGGATAAACTGAGGGGTATCCTATATACGAAATAAATAAACCTTTCGTAAGGATAAACTGAGGGCTATCCTATATACGAAGTAAATAAACCTTTCGTAAGGATATACTGAGGGCTATCCTATATACGAAGTAAATAAACCTTTCGTAAGGATAAACTTTTTCTGCTTTTATCATTTTTCTCGTACATTGTTTACGAAATATTAACGACTCCATAGTTCTCTACTTTTAGTGTTAACTATGACTGTTACACTAGTGTAAATACAGTTATAAACACACAATCCCACCTTGTTGGGGCTGCATCCAGTTCACTTTTCCCTGCCCAGGAAGAAGGTCGACGGTTATTAGTTCCTAATAAAGATAATAAAGTTTGCTGATCGTTAGAAAGGTCAAAGTACATCAGGTAAGTCTTCAAAAGTTTAAATGAAGAAATAAACGTGTTAAAGGACACAGTCACTTACGAAAGAAATAATGACGTATATTGGACAGCAGTGACTGACATCTGTCACTACTTGGTTGTCATGACTTTATGATACTACAAAATTTTAATAGGGACGTATGAAATAACGAGCCAATTAATTACAAAGGGCTATTTGTGGGACGAGTCAACTATACTAGTGAATGATCTAAATGTACCGAAAATAAACACCAGAAACCTTAAGTTTTATATTACACTTAATTATACTTTACTGTCGCCAAAAGTGGATTCATTGAGGTGAAAGTTGTTTCCATATTTGGTAAAGAAAATACCAGTGAATGTCTCCACCCTTAACTTAATGAAAGAGTTTTACGTAAATTACAAATTAGCTACTAAAGTACAATTGTATAAAAAAACAGCATGCAATGAATGTTTTTTTACAATAACACCAAGTACCAGTTTGTACGTAACCCGTCGTGACAAGAATAGACATGGGCCGTGCCAGTGATTTAAAGCTTCGTAGTTGAAAACAAATATTTACTACAATAAATATTTTAAAAACAATTCATTAATGATAAATTGTACCTTGATGGTTTGTTCAAGAAATGACGGGTTCATATGACGTCATTGATGTTATATTCAAAATTACCAAAAGACAAAAATATCTGCCTTACTAGGCGACCACTGAGATAGTTATAAAAAGTAGAATTACTTTTCACCAAGGCCCATTAACGAAGAGTCCTGGTGTTAAAGACCAGGACCAAGAGAGGGTGTTTTCTTCCTATAGCAAAGCCACATCGGGCTATCTGCTGAGCCCACCGAGGGGAATCGAGCTCCTGATTGTAGCGTTGAAAATCCGGAGACTTACCGTTGTACTCGCGGGGGGGCCAAAAGGAGGTAATAAAAGCACATAAATACATACACACTTTAACAGTATGTTAATTGTTTGTTTGTTTGTTTTGGAATTTCGCACAAAGCTACTCGAGGGCTATCTGTGCTAGCCGTCCCTAATTTAGCAGTGTAAGACTAGAGGGAAGGCTTATTATAACGCCCCCACGGCTGAAAGGGCGAGCATGTTTGGCGCGACCGGGATGCTAACCCGCGACCCTCAGATTACGAGTCGCACGCTTGGCTATGCCGGGCCGGTAGTATGTTAAACCTGATAAATAAAGTGAACTTTCCGTCTCGTCTAACAGTAACTAAAGGAAGTAATGAATCATGCATACTGGACCTAGACTGTGATATCAGTAAGATGTTAAATTGAGAAGAATAATCGATCCTTCTTTCGCTAGGAGAAAAGCTAGTAAACGTTTCATGTGAATTTACCATTAAATTGTTATTTTTCTTGTATCGTTTTGATTTTTTGAATGAAATTACTGCTGAAAACTTGCTTTATATTTTTTATACTTGGTGAAAATATCAAATAAATAACTTCAGTGATGGTTTGTTTGTTAATTTCGGGCAAAGGCAGATAGTCATCATCACCCACCGCCAACTCTTTGGCTACTCTTTTACCAACGAATAGTGGGGATTGACTGTAACTTCATAACGCCCCCACGGCTGAAAGGGCGAGCACGTTTGGTGTTACGGGAACTCGAATCTGCGATCTACAGATTATGAGTTGAGCGCCTTAACCACCAGGCCATTTTGTTCTATAAAGCCCATAAACTAATATTTATTTACTAACATACTATATTCAATTTCAAAGGATTTGTGAGTGACGTGTAGCGATAAAGATAAATAACTTTATGGGATGTTTTTGGGTTTTCAGGAAATGTTTAATATAAATTATCTCCAAGAAAGCTGGTCAACAACATAAAACATAACAGTCTCCTCTTTTGTTTATTATTAATAATAAGAGAAGAGAGATGAACCTTCAAAGCAAATTTGTCATAAGTCATTAGTATTAGGCCTATCAGTATTACATTTTTAAACACTATATACTTTATCTATAACCTTTAGGAATTTTCAATAACCAGAGAAGGTATAATAATAATATTCCAACCACACTATATTCACTAGCTTGTATAAAGTGTACATCCCATAATTTCTGTTTAATCTTTTTAAGCTTAGTATAAGGTTATATGTAAGTATTCATGTATTTTCACGAAACTTGGCAGACTTTCAGTAAATATGGGTGATTTGTACAGAAAGGATCAGAATTTCTAATAATGTATTTAAACTAAAAATAATGTTTTAATGTATGGAGTCAAAGTAGTCACTGCTCCGAAAGTGAAACGATTTTCGTGTTTAAATTAAAAATATTTTTCTCCATCTGAAAATTAACAGATTTAATTTGTGTAATCGCTAAAACCTACGAAATGAATTTTTAACTTTAACGATAAATATTTATATTTTATCTGCTACATTCTCTATCCTAATAGTATGCAAAGTCGGTCAGTTTGACTAGCCTCGTAACCACCATAGAAAATATGAAATAAATCAAAAATATCCTTTCTTTCTTTCTAGCATTGCTTCAAATTGTAACAGGAAACTACATTTGCTTTCATTAAATAACTTAAAGCTATTGATATTTTATATATCTGTTTCTAAATACATTTTATTGCCCAAACTGTCAGACTTTGTTGCAAACCGTTTATAAAATTTGTATATCTAGATACGTATCGTAACAACCTTACTTAAAAGTAGTAGTTTTCTAGACTTTTAAGGTAAATAAATTATGCTTATTATAGGAATATCTAAGAAATTTTGCGTTTTCAAAATTAGGCTTAGTAAAAGATCATCGTTGAGCTTAATATTACTACTAATTTATTTTAAGCGTAGTATATGGTTATGTTTGGAATTTTTTACGTTTTTGAAGTGAACTAGATATCGAACTATGTATGCTGAGGTCTAAGTGATGGAGGCCTAAGAACAAAAACCGTAATATTTTTCGTCTTATAAATGGAAAAATATATCGTCAAACAAAACTCGAATCCTGCTACGCCCACACTGCCTTGAATCTAAATTTAACGAGAAGAAATTTTCCCTTCATGCCGATAAGTAATCATAATAGACAAAAGTCAACATCTGAAGTATTTCTGACTTAGATATACCCAACGTATATATACTTTATAACTTATTTTACATTTTAAAACGTATTACACTTCACTAAAATGTCATATGTCTCTCACACTATTCAAACATAGAAGTTTGGTCATTATTTAGTAACTACGTTACCTGTACTATCTTCAATGTTAAATGCTGGCGTAGACTTTGATTGTAAGATTGTTCCTTTATTTTCCATGAATCGTTTCATCAATTACAGTTATTCCACTTTATTTTTACAGAGGGTAAGCATCTCCCTAGGAATAAAGGAAAATATCAGTATGAATTTATAACAATATTTTTCCTTCTTTATCTGGTAACGAATTTACCGTTATATGTTTATTTTAATACCTACGTTTGTTTCAGTTTGATGCATATGACGTATACTGTTGGATGTGTATTGAGCAAGTCCCGTCTGTTCTCTAGATTTGTAGAAGATTCTCAAGAGCAAGAATCAACAATACATGGTTTACGAAAACATTAATGTGTTTTCGAACATTGCTGAACGTTCGAGAATCTTGCGTGAGTATATAAAAGCAAGCCATCCCAAGACGCCAAGAGACAGAATATTATTGATCTGCTATAGTCAGTATACTATAAGCCTCAGAAGCTATAATTGTTATTAACGCTTATCGATCGAAAAACTATAAAATTTGACCAGGAACGTTTATAGATTTCGAACTTTACGAACCGTGCAACTTCAGTGAATTAACTTCGAATGCTAATATTTATACGAAGACATTAAATATCTTCGTTTGTAAAACCCAGCTTGTAACGGTTGTGAGGTCAGTGAAGAAAAGACAGCACTAGTTTAAGCGAGATGTAACAATACCAACTCAGGATTAATTTTCTCATCGTGGACCTGGATTACTGATAAAATATTCAGTTTTAGACCAGATGGAAAGTTAAATGTTCTTTGCAAGTATGTAAAATGTTTATGTATAAATAATTATTTGTAGTAACTGTTCGTAATAATCGTTATTATAATTTGTATTTTTTAATTTATTTTTTGTATATTGGAATATATTTGTATTAAGAAAGAAAGTTATGCGGTGGATGGTGATGACTAGCTGTTTTCCCTCTAGTTTTACAACGTTAAATTAGGGACGACTAGCGCAGATAGCCCTAGCGGTTGCTTTGCACGAATTCAAAATAAATCCTTTCACATGTTTTGTACTTGTGCCCCAGTTTCTGTATATTTTATTTCTTTGTTGAATGTCCTCCGCTGGTACAGCGGTAAGTCTACGGATTTACAACGCTAAGATCAGGGGTTCGATTCCCCTCGGTGGACACAGCAGATAGCCGATGTGGCTTTGCTAAAAGAAACACACACACACTCCTTGTTAAATAATAATTATACGGTGTACCTTCATGGTTATCCAATTAAAAAAAACATACATGTCTGCTTTCTTCAAAATTAGGGGTGAACGGTGATACATGTGAGGGACACCCTTAGGGCAAACAATTATATTTAGTTGACGGAACACGACTGTGTTTTGTACTTCTACAGTAAACACGTTATTGTTACACTTTACAACGCCTTTCAAGTTTCCAAACCAAAGCCTTGCTAACTGATGTACATATATACGGTATACTAGACACATAAATTTAACTAGCTCAATTCTGAACGTCATGGATGGGAGTATCACTAGCGTATTGATATAAACATCACTAAAAGTAGTTCAGAGGTTTTCTCGAACACAGAAATTTCTTATTTGCTACTCGTCAGAAGTGTAAGTCTTGCTACTTGCTTTATTACCGTTTATTTTATGCATATACTTGCAGTAATAGGCCATAAACAGCCCTAAAAAATAGTTATGTATCCAACCGAGATTAATGCGTTTAACACTTCAAACAAGGCTTACCAATGCGATGAACAAACTATTAGCTTTGTTTTTACATTTAGTGGAATTCCTTCTTTCCATACTAGTGTTCCCCTGATTGATCAAATGTGAAATAAAAGTTGTCAACACTATTTACGTTTATTACTTTAAAAAATCTGAGATGATTAAGCCTAAAATTTAGATCTAACGTGAACTGACGTTTAGCTGTGCGTGAAAACCATGGAGATACCAATACTAAATTGTTATAGGTACTACTAATGAATAATTTGTAACTTAAATGTTACTGCTATAACCAAAATCTTATACGTAAATATTTTATCAGTAATATAAATATATCCACTCACTCTTCTTCACTAGGCCTACATCAGACAAAAAAAGAAGAAGAAAAAAGACGATTATAATGGCGCATGCTAAAAGCTAGCCAGGTATTAGACAAAATAATTATTATTAATAAGCAAATTAGAAAAAAAATGAAAAGAATTATGCAGTGCAATGTGCTTTTCATTACGAATATTAAGTCGATTAATTTTGACAGCCAGTTATAAAATAATAAAATAGAAACGAATTTGATGATAAGTAAATATTCGAAGAACAACTACTTAAAAATATGTAATGATGCATACTGATTTACACCTTACTTATAGAAAACTAAAATAACGTACACATTAGTTATATTGATGCACAAATTGTGTATAACACAAAATATATTTGTTCATTTCCTTTTCATATCTTGTTATTATTAGTGATCAACAATTATCAGCTACGTATTAAACAGATTTAAAATGTATCGTGATCTATTATTATGAATGTGAATTGAGACTTACATATTCATTTATGAAAGTTGTTTGTTTTTTATTTTCTTCTTCAATTTATGGTTAGAAAATAGAATATTATTTAATTCGATTTTTAAGTCTGTTCCAAACTGTATTCGATCGTGCATCCGGTTTTGCCATGCGTAATGTAAATCGACAAATATTTTAAATGAACGCTTACATTTCTCATTACATCCTGGAAAACGTAATATTATTAATTATCATCCGTTGATGACGGATTAAGTTTTTTAGAACTGAAACAAATTAAATTTGGTGTGTGTTAAAAATTACACTCACCAACGATAACCACTTAGGAAAGTAAGGAAATTCTTGTAGTGATTACAATAAAATTTTATTACTAATATAACTGTTCTTTTAAATAATTTGAATTTAAACAATCTTGGCGAATAAAATTACTGTATAGGCTATAAACACATTAGGGTTTAGACATGTAAGCAAACGGTTCTCAGGATATGTGGGTTCTCTGAAGATGATTTCCACCTTGTGCAGATGGAGCCTGACTATATGTAATAGTTGTTGAAGCTAAATGGCTTACATCCTGAAACAAACACGGAATCTTTCACCACCTACTGTGAGCTCCTGTATCATCACCCTGTGACTCCTCCCTACACCCCCATCTGATCACTTCTCTTCAAAACAGGAGCACCCAATATCTCTTTGTTTTACTTTTTCGCCTTCTATTCCAAAATAGAAGTAATAAAACATTATCACCGGTGAAGCTAACTGAAGGTACAACTTTGAATGTTAAAGTATGGTTTTAACCTATCTAAAGTATAACAGACTTGTCACTCTACTTTTCGGATGATTAACTGGATCCGGTGTAAAATGACCTTTACGCTTCGATCCACTTTTCCATCTTGGATCAGTATCAGTGGACATAACCTCTCACCAGCAGCAGTACGAAAAGGTTTAGTCCATTTTAATGATGTCTTAGTTTATTTCTTTTAAACGTGATGTAGGTGCCCTAGTACTTGTAATGAATGGTAAGTATATAATATAGAGTATTGAAAGTATTAAAAAACAAGCTACTGATGTATAAACGTAATAACGAAAAATTCATTTTGTAACTACTAAAAGAACAAAACACACAGTTTAACACGGGTAAAACTCTTGGAAGGAACTAACTGTTAAAAGCAAGAAATAATACAGAAAACTCATAAATACACCCGACCTGGAGAGTTTCGCTGTGCAAAGAATGCACTAAACCTGAAATTAACACGAGCAGTGAAAATGTTCATAGAAAAGTCAGTTCATGTTTTGAAAATATTAGCAAGTTCATTGACGTACGGATTAAAAAAAAGAACTTCGTATTTTGTGCTTTCTTAAAAGAACAGCGAAAGACTGACAGATTACGAATCGAACACCCTAACTGCCAGGTTATACCAGACCCCACTGTTGTATGGAATATTAAATACGTGATTGTGAGGTTAACAACATTACGTAAGTAGAGCCTAAATGTCTTAGTGGAAATGAGCTAATCACTGTGTTAAAATAATTGAAAATTAAGTATTTCGTGTGCTCGCTGATTATTTTAAATAAAAATGCTAATTTCATTGTTATTTGAAGAAAAATGTATTAGCTAAATACAAAATTATCGTATAATTTCTGTTTGTTAAGAACTTATGAAAAAACTAGAAAAGTAAACAGTTTTATTTTGTTTTACATAAATGAAGGTAGCACGAAATGTTATATTTGCAGTATCGGGTTTTATCATTTCTGTTGCCTTGCACAGTTCAAAAAGCAAATACTGATAAGACTCCTATTTCAAACATGCATTTAAACGTCATTTATTTACTGATCTCTTTGGGTTTGGTTTTAAGTTTTTATCTTTCTCCAGAAATTTACATTTAATTATAAATGTATAGTAAATTATTGATGATAATTAAATTTTCCTTGTCCAATTATTATTAGGTTAAATTTTTACTGAGGTAATAAACATTGAGATTTCGAAATATTAAAAGAAACACACACTTTCTTCGAATTAAAATTAAATTACTTTTTTGCGGTAATTGTAATCTTTTCGATGTTGATATCTACTGTAAACTGGAATTATAAAATCTCTCTTTAATATCAGTAAAAGTAAACTTTTCATAACTTTGGGCAAACGACACTAAATATTAATAGAAAAAAACGTTCTCCGAAAAACATTATATATATATGTACTTAAAATAGAAGAAATAATTAAATAATAATGAATATCTTATACTGCTAATCATAGCAGTTTATCAGAGATATTTATTAATATATCTTTTCAGAAATAACAATTTTGAAAACTGTAAAATATTCCAGCTAAACGGCCACTTCTAACCTATGTAGGTTGTAAAAATTTTAAAATTCTCAAGCAAGTAGGAAAAATGTATTGTACCATATAATATTAGGTTGAGGAATAATTCGTGAGCGTTTTTAAATAATTTCATTCAAGCATTACATGCAAGACTATACAATACTTCAATGCATGAACACATTACACCCAAAACATTTATTATGATACTTTATTTCATGTAATACCTAGATATATAGTATGCATTGTTTTAAACGAAATTGCAAGAAATTAAATGCGAAAAGCAGATGGTGTCGAAAATGCTCGATTTTGTCCACTTGACATTCCATTTAATGAGCTGAAAATGAAAGCAAAAATTAAAGACATATATGAAAATCAAACACACCATCTATTAGAGCAAAAAATTATCTACCAAATGACATGAAATATCTTGCGAAAGCGTTTCATTTATGAATATATTTTGTTAACTTGAAAAAACGCTCACGAATTATTCCTCAACCTAATACAAAAACAATAAAATGTACAAATAAATGTACAGAACTAGGAAATTTAATTGTTAGATATAATTATTTACGGTTAAAGTTTTATTTTAACAAAATGAAGTTACAGAGAACTGAATTTTGCAAAAATTAACAACTTGAAACTAAAAGTTAATTTACAGAAAACTGTTTCCCTATAAGCTGATTTAAGCCAATATTTTTATTTTGTAATTCTGATTTTATTAACGAATTGAATGAATCTTTTCCCCCCAGAGTTTGCCTTTGGGGAACTGTAGCGAAAAAAAATAGTTGAAAAATATTAATAACCATTGTAACGCTTCTTTAAATTTTAATTAAAAGTCGTTAGGTATCGAGATGTTATTATTATTTTCATACGTTAGATATACTAAGCCTAACATTGTACATGGACGAGTTAGATAATGATGGTATCTAAAATTAAAACGGTGAAAAGAACTGTAACTTATAATAAGCTGACGAAAAATAAATATTATAATCATTTAAAAAAATATAAAATATAATTGCAGCTGAAAGAAGTAAAAAATACTACACAATACTTAAAACGTACTTACTATAGTTCCCACTTGTTCTTTATATATATATATATATATATAACAAACCTCAACAGAATTACATACTTATTATGCGGGGTTGTAACCGCATTCAAAGTTAAGATCTGACAATTTCACAGTTTTTCTTTTATAAGGATGGACAACACGACGTTATTGAAACTAGTCTCTTAAAAACATCTTTATGCCGCTTGTTAAATAGCCGAAGAGGGAGCAGTTACCAACACAACTACACTTGTTTTTTATCGCCCAAGACTTTGTACTCAACTTCCGCACGTCGAAGTTTGATCGAAGTTAACGATGCTATGTAGGTTAGTCAGTTTATCAGTACTGACAAAACCCACCAGTGTCATAATGTTTACAAATAATATCTCAGACATCCAAGAATAAAATATTTGATAAAATTCACACCTTTCTGTTTCGGTATGAACATAACATTTTGTAAATAATATATATTGTTACGTAAATGATAAAAAGAATTTGAAAGTTATTATTAAACCAGCCAGCGCTTTTATCGCAAAAACATTCTACATATTTTGTATACTAGTCAGAACCTGAACTGACAAATGACTTGAAAAATAGATCCTATAGTATTGTATGTACAAAGAATGTACAGTATTTATAATGACATACAAAAATATGATTGTTTATTTGTGTTAAGACAAAGCCACTTTGGACTGTCTTTTGTGTGCACTGTGGGGAATCGAACTACAGATTTTAGCGTTGTAAATCCATAACCTTCCCTCTGACCCCCTGGGAGATACGAGAATAAGTAAACACAGGTAATAACATTTAAAATAACGAGCCATTCAGAAGTAATAACAGAAGGTACGGTGCTTCTAGAGTCTCACAAATTTTGTTAAAACAGAAAGTTAAATTATGTTTTTATTCAAGAAGGAAAGGGCACCCGTACTATGGTGTAAAAATTATCTTCTTTTTTATTTGTAGGTGGGAATATTGTGTACTGGTTACCGCATTTAAAAACACTTTATAATCTACCCTCGTCTTTTTTAAAAGAAAATATAGACAATTATTACATTTAAAAATGCTTATTGGTTTGGACTTTGTATTTATGGTAAACCTGCTAATGATATATATCACTGTCCCTAATTTTCGACCACTGACCAGTAGAAAGATAGAAATCTACCAATCACCCTCCACGGTAAGGGATTGACTATCAATCTTATAATATATCCACCTTGTTGGTTCCAAAATCTTACTTTATACTAAAGGGTAGCCATCCTGTGCTCGTACCTAACGACATGAATCCGTTTTTTTCTGATCATTTTGTCAGATCCCAATTTCTTTTACGTCAACTAATTTTTAAAAAATCACAGTCACTAACGTCTAAAAATACAGTACTGTTATATGCACATGAATCGTGTTTTCTACATCCTCGGCTGCAACATAATTTCTAGGTTTTCACTGTGTTGCATGTCTTTATGTCTGGTACAAAACATAGGTCAAAACAATCCCTGTCCTCTCTGTTATTCAGAAGGTTGCTTTGATCGTCTAGCTCATTGTTTGTGTTCTGCTTTCAGGAGAGATGACTGCAATGGTAAATATAGTAAATCTATCCTAGCACGAAACCATAGGATTGTGTAATCTGTTCCTTGATGACATGAGAGTGGCACTCATTCACGTGGATGGTGTGTGGGCAACTGGGAAGGCCCAGCATAGCCAAGTGTGTTAAGGCGTTCGACTCATAATCCGAGGGTCGCGGGTTCGAATCCCGGTCGCACCAAACATGCTCGCCCTTTCAGTCGTGGGGGCGTTATAATGTGACGGTCAATCCCACTATTCGTTGGTAAAAGAGTAGCCCAAGAGTTGGCGGTGGGTGGTGATGGCTAGCTGCCTTCCCTCTAGTCTTATACTGCTAAATTAGGAACGGCTAGTGCAGATATCCCTTGAGTAGCTTTGCGCGAAATTTCAAAAACAAACAAACAAAGTAACGGAAAGATATAAAATACATTATATTATTATGTTTATTTATTTAAGATTACTGTTTTTTCCCTAAACTCCTGATATATATTCACATTTTGGGTTTAGCATCGAGAGATTCAAGCTTACAGGAAGATACATGGTAATACAAATTATTGAGACTTTGTTTAAGATACAGGTTCCACAGACTGTGCTTATTACAATTTTGACTTTACCATGAAAGTATTAGAATCACTCAACTGATTCTGCGCCTGAAAAATAAGGAAACATGAATTCCATGAAAACTATTAATATAATTGCAGCAATACATAAAATATTTTTTCAGTACCTAAACAGTAATTGTTGCTGTCTTAATATTAGAATATTGTTTTTTGTTTTTATACCTTCTTTTTTACGAGATTATATATCTAATGCTTTGGATAAAGTTGTTTTATTTTTCTTTCTTTTTTTTAGATAAAACGTAGAAGGCGGTTACTTATGCTTTTGGTCAATAGATAGCAGCACAGTACACAATTTGAAGCATTTTTCAATGTCATTGGAACATTAAAAAATATGTACGTTATATATAATTGCAGTTGGTAAAGCGATGGATGTAATATTAGGATATCCTTCTTACGGTCTCTCGGGCTTTAAAAACTCAAATGTTTAAGAAGAATATATCTGTTTAATTGGAATAATTTGTCCTCAGTTATACTATTTATACGCTGATTATTTCGTCACTTTGTGAAAATATTATTTCATTCGTCAAATGAAAGGTTTCAGTGCATTTTTGTTCATATTTATAATTAAATTAGACCTAGTAAAACTATTTTTTTTACAATTTTTGCGTAGAGACAAGGGCTGTTTACGTTTAGTTATCCCTATTTGCTACTCAACCACACTTACCATGAACTCATTCTCTGTTGTTACTCTTATAACACATGCACAGACCCAAAATTCAGAACACAATTTTTTAGAAATGGGTCTCAACCCATATATCCTGAGATTCATAGTCCGGGCACTCTAAAACCTGACCGCGCCCAGATCTAAACTCCATATAAATTTCTGCGACACACTAAAAGCTGTTCATACCCAGACCTAAACATTAACATTCTCTGGCACACTAAAACCTGATCACGCCCAGACCTAAACACTAAGTTTCGGTATTATAAAACGAGATCCTTCCGTGTCTTTTAATCACAGTTTATAGGTAGTTCTGAGATCGTGTTTTAATAGAATGAGTTCAAACTTGTTAACAAATATGAAAACGTTTCCACAACAGTTACAGGTCCAACGTTTCTTTCTCTCACAAGAGCAGTGATATTTGTGACCTTTATTCACGACCTAATAAATGTCAGAGACCAAACGAATGTTCAAGTTGTCCTTTCATTTCTGTGAGAAATCCTCCCAGGGAAGACAACTGCTCGAAACCACCCACCGACAACTCTTGAGCGACTCTCTTACCAACATATAGTGAGATTGACCGTCACTTTGTAACGTCACCACGACTACAAGGGTGAGCGACAGGCATTTGAACCAACAATCAACAGATTGAGAGGGCCTGTACCGAGCTGTCTGTAGTTGTGAAATGAGTCTTACACCAAGCTATTACTGCTCACCCCGTTCGTCAGTGGCTATCTGTGGTTGTGAAATGAGTCTCACACCAAGCTATTACTGCTCACCCCGTTCGTCAGTGGCTATCTGTGGTTGTGAAATGAGTCTCACACCAAGCTATTACTGCTCACCCCGTTCGTCAGTGGCTATCTGTGGTTGTGAAATGAGTCTCACACCAAGCTATTACTGCTCACCCCGTTCGTCAGTGGATCAGTCATAAATAGAACAGTTTATCGACAAATAAATTAATATCGTAAACAGTTTTGTTTAACTTTCAAAGCCACGATAATGTCACCCTTGTTTATGACATTTTTATACCATAGAAGCAGAATTTCTGCTACAGTGTTGAGTTTCTATCTTTTTGTTAAATAAATATGTAAATTACATTAAATAATTTAACTATAAACTTCATTTCTGTTTCACTTTACGCTATTGTTGTTTTAAATGACACTGTAGAAAGAAGATAGCAGTCTACAATACTCTACTTGTTTTAAATGACACTGTAGAAAGAAGATAGCAGTCTACAATACTCTACTTGTTTTAAATGACACTGTAGAAAGAAGATAGCAGTCTACAATACTCTACTTGTTTTAAATGACACTGTAGAAAGAAGATAGCAGTCTACAATAATCTACTTGTTTTAAATGACACTGTAGAAAGAAGATAGCAGTCTACAATACTCTACTTGTTTTAAATGACACTGTAGAAAGAAGATAAACAGTCTACAATACTCTCCACCAGCTCTTGAGCTACTCTTGTTTGACAAACAAATAAAAGCATACAATTAATTTTGGTTTAAAGCTGTTTGACCTTAAACTGAAAGTTGAGAGTGAAACGCAGCATTGTGTGAACGAATAGTAGACCCTCTTGTAGCGCACCCATGATCCCAAAGTGCAGGGAACGTTTGCTCGACAAAAAATCGCCAACAGTTTCTGGGATTCATAGTTTAGGCATGACAACTACTCTAGATCACACCTCGTCGAAGTGCGGACACGTCCTGATGTTGAGGTTGGTATTACTCCTGGATGAAACTCAGAAGACATGATTAATTTTTAAGTTGAAATAAATTCGAAACAAACCTCTTCATTTCTTTGTTAAAATGTGTGTGCTATAAAAGCAAGGCAAAACCTAACGCACTTTAAAGTGTAAAATCAAACTGCAGTGTTCGGGAAAAGCTTTCTTCATTTAAATTAACTATGTTTACAATATTATGACTCAACACGGTTATATATATAATGTTGGTGATCTTCATTTATAATTTACCCCTATCCCAACCTCGCTCGACCCCAGCACGAACTGCGTGTCTACTATTGCTAAGTGTAATTGGCATTATTGTCGATTCGTGGCACGTGGTCGGTTACTTCCTGTATGGTTAGGCTGAAGTTTCGGGAGCTCACGTTCTTTACGTGCCGCTTTGTAATAAGTTTAACATACACGATGGAAATAACGTTCACCTGTATTGATCCTAGAATAGTGAGCAGTCAAAACCGAAATGATGTTTCAACTATATAAATAACTAACAGTTATATAGCAGAATTTAAGTACGGGTGTAACGTATCATGTCGGTTGCAACTGATCAACCTTACGTGTAATGTTAGGTAAGATAATCTCCGGACTTATAAAAACTCGACTAGTTAAGATAGTCACTACGCCAGTACCCAGTCTTCGTTTCGTTGTGACTGTAGGAGACTATACATAAATATTCAGAGAGACTGATGCATTCGTAAGACGAATTTCTTCTAGTTTGGAGGAATATTTGTTTCATATAAAAAGACTTGGTAGTATGACATCATCGTCTTCGAATAGGCACGCGTTGGCTCCACCATTTATAATGAAACTGTAGGATCACGCCTTATAAATTACTATATGTATAGTTTTTTGTGCTCAGTGTTTTTGTTTTGCGTTCTTGTTAGATTAACTCTTCCTTTAAGTAGGTCATATGAAGGATTATATTTAAAATATAATTATACACATAACTGGCAATTTAACTGAAACGATTCGCTAATTATCAGATAATTTAAACAACAATAACAGTTTAGAACACCTAGTGGTTTTACTTTCTATTAGCTTATTTGCAACAGAGTGACACCACATCAGCGTGGTTTATATGCGAGTGTCTGTGAACTAGAAGTAATGGTAATAACAAAACCAGAACTGTATCTTTATTTAACAGAATTCTAAGGACTATTCACTGGGTTCAAACCTCGTGTTTTTTCTGTTTTTTTTTTTATTACAAGGTTCTTTTCTTAAAGCGGAGCCTTTTACCTCTAACCGAAACTTGTTGCCAGCAACTGACTAGGTTTCCATAACGGGAACAAAACAAAAAGGTTTTTTTTATATATTCCCAATAGGCTTAGCGATTAAGGCAAGTATTCAATAATATACTTTGCAGGTTTAAAAAAAAAAATTCTCTGGGCAAATGGAATTACCTCCAGAGATTGTATATTTGTGAGATACATTTAACTTGTACAAGAGTGTCACTAGAAATTGCACGCGTAGAGAATGGAAAACTGTCGTAAATACCTCATCAAAACCGTTATTTGTTGCAATTAAATTTTCAAAGTACATTTTGCAATGAACAAAGTCTCATTGTATTATAGCCAGTAAAAACCTACAACCTTTAACGTCTACGTGTATGAATAATTCCACGAACGAAACTGCGTTCAAACGTGTATATGCTAGGCCTAGAGATAAGCCTAAAATTGATTGCACAGTTGTTGTTTTTTATTACTTCTTCACACGAGCTACACATCAGTGTCTTAATACGTGACCCAAGCTGCAAATCGGTTTTATGACAGTGTTTTAATTCGTCACTCGGGTCTTCTGGCGAGAAATTGATTGAGATAAGGGTCCCGGTTGTTTGTTGTGAAGCTTCGCAGGGATTGTTTGTGATGTACCCACGGCGAGTATCTAAGCCATATTTTTAGCGTTATAAGTCCTCGCACTTGCTTCTGGGTAACACAGAGCGTGCTACTTTTGTGCAACACGAAATAATTAATTTTTAATCCGGTAGATAATCCATACACTAATGTGTAACTTCAACAGTTGTGGTTAGGGTGCGCTCGGCTTGCAATCCGCAAGTCACGGGTTCGAGTACCGTTACCAAACACGTTGGCGTTTTCAGGCGTGAGGACGTTATAATGTGATGATTAATTCTATTTTTCGTTGGTAAAAAAAAAAGTAATCTAGGAGATGGCAGTGTGTGGTGTTAACTAGCTGTCTTCTCTCTAGGGTATTACCTTTCAATTAGGAAAAACTAGTTCAGATGGCGCCCGAGTAACTTTGCACGAAATTCTACCTTATTAATAAACAAGCTCTAACATTTATGTTATTTTTGTATAATGATAGTGCGTAAAGTACACACTGCTGTATAAACGATATATCGTTGTTTCATACATATTAATATTTTATAAAAACACTGTTAACTTTCTAAAGCCGTTCACACTTCCGATAATTATCTGTAGCGCAACAAAATAGGATATTTTTCACTTGAATCGATTATGTTCCACTGTGGTAAGTCATGAAATTATTCATTTAATATAACTGTTTACAACATGACGAGATATAGAAATTTAATTGTTGAAAGGACTGTTAACAATATGACTAGTTAGGATATTGTTCACTGTGAAAAATATTTACAATACGACCAGTTAGGATATTGTTCACTGTGAGAAATATTTACAATACGACCAGTTAGGATATTGTTCATCGTGAGAAATATTTACAATACGACCAGTTAGGATATTGTTCATCGTGAGAAATATTTACAATACGACCAGTTAGGATATTGTTCACTGTGAGAAATATTTACAATATGACCAGTTATGATATTGTTCATCGTGAGAAATATTTACAATACGACCAGTTAGGATATTGTTCACTGTGAGAAATATTTACAATACGACCAGTTAGGATATTGTTCACTGTGAGAAATATTTACAATACGACCAGTTAGGATATTGTTGATCGTGAGAAATATTTACAATACGACCAGTTAGGATATTGTTCATCTTCAAAAATATTTACAATATGACTAGTTAGGATATTGTTCACTGTGAGAAATATTTACCATACGACCAGTTAGGATATTGTTCACTGTGAGAAATATTTAACCAGTTAGGATATTGTTCACTGTGAGAAATATTTACAATACGACCAGTTAGGATATTGTTCACTGTAAGAATTATTTATAATACGACCAGTTAGGATATTGTTCATCATGAGAAATATTTACAATACGACCAGTTAGGATATTGTTCACTGTGAGAAATATTTACAATACGACCAGTTAGGATATTGTTCACTGTGAGAAATATTTACAATACGACCAGTTAGGATATTGTTCACTGTGAGAAATACTTACAATACGACCAGTTATGATATTGTTCATCGTGAGAAATATTTACAATACGACCAGTTAGGATATTGTTCATCGTGAGAAATATTTACAATACGACCAGTTAGGATATTGTTCACTGTGAGAAATATTTACCATACGACCAGTTAGGATATTGTTCACTGTGAAATATTTACAATACGACCAGTTAGGATATTGTTGATCGTGAGAAATATTTACAATACGACCAGTTAGGATATTGTTCACTGTGAGAAATATTTACAATACGACCAGTTAGGATATTGTTGATCGTGAGAAATATTTACAATACGACCAGTTAGGATATTGTTCACTGTGAGAAATATTTACAATACGACCAGTTAGGATATTGTTCACTGTGAGAAATATTTACAATACGACCAGTTAGGATATTGTTCACTGTAAGAATTATTTACAATACGACCAGTTAGGATATTGTTCATCATGAGAAATATTTACAATACGACCAGTTAGGATATTGTTCACTGTGAGAAATATTTACAATACGACCAGTTAGGATATTGTTCATCTTCAAAAATATTTACAATATGACTAGTTAGGATATTGTTCACTGTGAGAAATATTTACCATACGACCAGTTAGGATATTGTTCACTGTGAGAAATATTTACAATACGACCAGTTAGGATATTGTTCACTGTGAGAAATATTTATAATACGACCAGTTAGGATATTGTTCACTGTAAGAATTATTTATAATACGACCAGTTAGGATATTGTTCATCATGAGAAATATTTACAATACGACCAGTTAGGATATTGTTCACTGTGAGAAATATTTACAATACGACCAGTTAGGATATTGTTCACTGTGAGAAATATTTACAATACGACCAGTTAGGATATTGTTCACTGTGAGAAATACTTACAATACGACCAGTTATGATATTGTTCATCGTGAGAAATATTTACAATACGACCAGTTAGGATATTGTTCATCGTGAGAAATATTTACAATACGACCAGTTAGGATATTGTTCACTGTGAGAAATATTTACCATACGACCAGTTAGGATATTGTTCACTGTGAGAAATATTTACAATACGACCAGTTAGGATATTGTTGATCGTGAGAAATATTTACCATACGACCAGTTAGGATATTGTTCACTGTGAGAAATATTTACAATATGACCAGTTATGATATTGTTCATCGTGAGAAATATTTACAATACGACCAGTTAGGATATTGTTCACTGTGAGAAATATTTCCAATACGACCAGTTAGGATATTGTTGATCATGAGAAATATTTACAATACGACCAGTTAGGATATTGTTCACTGTGAGAAATATTTACAATACGACCAGTTAGGATATTGTTCACTGTGAGAAATATTTACAATACGACCAGTTAGGATATTGTTCACTGTAAGAATTATTTACAATACGACCAGTTAGGATATTGTTCATCATGAGAAATATTTACAATACGACCAGTTAGGATATTGTTCACTGTGAGAAATATTTACAATACGACCAGTTAGGATATTGTTCACTGTGAGAAATATTTACAATATGACTAGTTAGGATATTGTTCACTGTGAGAAATATTTACAATACGACCAGTTAGGATATTGTTCACTGTGAGAAATATTTACAATACGACCAGTTAGGATATTGTTCATCTTGAAAAATATTTACAATATGACTAGTTAGGATATTGTTCACTGTGAGAAATATTTACAATACGACCAGTTAGGATATTGTTCACTGTGAGAAATATTTACAATACGACCAGTTAGGATATTGTTGATCGTGAGAAATATTTACAATACGACCAGTTATGATATTGTTCATCGTGAGAAATATTTACAATACGACCAGTTAGGATATTGTTCACTGTGATAAATATTTACAATACGACCAGTTAGGATATTGTTCACTGTGAGAAATACTTACAATACGACCAGTTAGGATATTGTTCACTGTAAGAATTATTTACAATACGACCAGTTAGGATATTGTTCATCATGAGAAATATTTACAATACGACCAGTTAGGATATTGTTCACTGTGAGAAATATTTACAATACGACCAGTTAGGATATTGTTCACTGTGAGAAATATTTACAATACGACCAGTTAGGATATTGTTCACTGTGAGAAATATTTACAATACGACCAGTTAGGATATTGTTCACTGTGAGAAATATTTACAATACGACCAGTTAGGATATTGTTCACTGTGAGAAATATTTACAATACGACCAGTTAGGATATTGTTCACTGTGAGAAATATTTACAATACGACCAGTTAGGATATTGTTCATCGTGAGAAATATTTACAATACGACCAGTTAGGATATTGTTCATCGTGAGAAATATTTACAATACGACCAGTTAGGATATTGTTCACTGTGAGAAATATTTACAATACGACCAGTTAGGACATTGTTCATCGTGAGAAATATTTACAATACGACCAGTTATGATATTGTTCACTGTGAGAAATATTTACAATATGTAGTTAGGATATTGTTCACTGTGAGAAATATTTACAATACGACCAATTAGGATATTGTTCACTGTGAGAAATATTTACAATACGACCAGTTAGGATATTGTTCATCGTGAGAAATATTTACAATACGACCAGTTAGGATATTGTTCACTGTGAGAAATATTTACAATACGACCAGTTAGGATATTGTTCACTGTGAGAAATATTTACCATACGACCAGTTAGGATATTGTTCACTGTGAGAAATATTTACAATACGACCAGTTAGGATATTGTTCATCGTGAGAAATATTTACAATACGACCAGTTAGGATACTGTTCACTGTGAGAAATATTTACAATATGTAGTTAGGATATTGTTCACTGTGAGAAATATTTACAATACGACCAGTTAGGATATTGTTCATCGTGAGAAATATTTACAATACGACCAGTTAGGATATTGTTCATCGTGAGAAATATTTAAAATGTTACTTTAAAAAGCAATTCGTCCACAATCAGTAGAAGGTTTGGAGTACAACTCTCTAATGTCAGCTTTACACATTGTAGTTTATTGTTGGTCAAGTCCCGGATCAAGTTACCATATTTGACCAGATTGAATAAATATCTACCTCTGAAGAAATAGAACTTCGCCAGTACAGCGGTATGCCTACGGATTTACAACGCTAAAATCAGGGGTTCGATTCCTCTCGGTGGGCTCAGCAGATAGCCCGATGTGGCTTTGCTATAAGAAAACACACATACACATTCTGAAGAAATTATTCTCACCAAACGGTATTTTCACTCGTCCAGTGATTGGGTTTGAAGAATATCAATACGCCCTCTATAAAGAGCAGAACATTAGTGTTATTGTGAAATAAACGAATGAATAAAACGAAACACAACAGTAATACGTTTTGCGCGCGCGCTTCTATATATTTACATAACGTATGGCTTAACCATGTATTTTTGGGAGTGGTAGACTACTTGATAATATTCCTAGCTTACATAAATTGATTTCACTAATAAAACCAGTTCTTCATGGTACCAGTTGTAGTAGCTGACGTGTCTTATACCAGATTTTGAAAAACAGAACAACACCACAAAAAAATTTTCCTTGACTTTAAGTTGAGGGTGTGTCATAAGAGTGAAAGTCAAACCCTTGTAGATGTTATGCAGTAGGGAACTGCTAGTTCCCTTCCTTCACGACGTTCAATTTTCGTGCATTATTTGTTATTATTTATTAAGCACTTAAGTTCATAACGATTCTATTATCAACTGACAGTTTGATAACCGTACGAGCTTCACTAATTTTTATTTATCTATTTGAAGAACTCTTTAGCAACATTATGCAATTCACCTGTTCAAAACAGACCCCCACCCCAACATAATAATAAGCTTTGGAACTGAAGAACTCTTTAGCAACATTATACAATTCACTTGTCCAAAACAGACACCCACCTCAACATAATAATAAGCTTTGGAACTGAAGAACTCTTTAGCAACATTATACAATTCACTTGTCCAAAACAGACACCCACCTCAACATAATAATAAGCTTTGGAACTGAAGAACTCTTTAGCAACATTATACAATTCACTTGTCCAAAACAGACACCCACCTCAACATAATAATAAGCTTTGGAACTGAAGAACTCTTTAGCAACATTATACAATTCACTTGTCCAAAACAGACACCCACCTCAACATAATAATAAGCTTTGGAACTGAAGCACTCTTTAGCAACATTATACAATTCACCTGTCCAAAACAGACACCCACCTCAACATAATAATAAGCTTTGGAACTGAAGAACTCTTTAGCAACATTATACAATTCACTTGTCCAAAACAGACACCCACCTCAACATAATAATAAGCTTTGGAACTGAAGAATTCTTTATCAACATTATACAATTCACTTGTCCAAAACAGACACCCACCTCAACATAATAATAAGCTTTGGAACTGAAGAACTCTTTAGCAACATTATACAATTCACCTGTCCAAAACAGACACCCACCTCAACATAATAATAAGCTTTGGAACTGAAGAACTCTTTAGCAACATTATACAATTCACTTGTCCAAAACAGACACCCACCTCAACATAATAATAAGCTTTGGAACTGAAGAACTCTTTATCAACATTATACAATTCACCTGTCCAAAACAGACACCCACCTCAACATGATAATAAGCTTTGGAACTGAAGAACTCTTTAGCAACATTATACAATTCACTTGTCCAAAACAGACACTCACCTCAACATGATAATAAGCTTTGGAACTGAAGAACTCTTTATAAACATTATACAATTCACTTGTCCAAAACAGACACCCACCTCAACATAATAATAAGCTTTGGAACTGAAGAACTCTTTAGCAACATTATACAATTCACTTGTCCAAAACAGACACCCACCTCAACATAATAATAAGCTTTGGAACTGAAGAACTCTTCAGCAACATTATACAATTCACTTGTCCAAAACAGACACCCACCTCAACATAATAATAAGCTTTGGAACTGAAGAACTCTTTAGCAACATTATACAATTCACTTGTCCAAAACAGACACCCACCTCAACATAATAATAAGCTTTGGAACTGAAGAACTCTTTATAAACATTATACAATTCACTTGTCCAAAACAGACACCCACCTCAACATAATAATAAGCTTTGGAACTGAAGAACTCTTTAGCAACATTATACAATTCACTTGTCCAAAACAGACACCCACCTCAACATAATAATAAGCTTTGGAACTGAAGAACTCTTTAGCAACATTATACAATTCACCTGTCCAAAACAGACACCCACCTCAACATAATAATAAGCTTTGGAACTGAAGAACTCTTTAGCAACATTATACAATTCACTTGTCCAAAACAGACACCCACCTCAACATAATAATAAGCTTTGGAACTGAAGAACTCTTTAGCAACATTATACAATTCACTTGTCCAAAACAGACACCCACCTCAACATAATAATAAGCTTTGGAACTGAAGAATTCTTTATCAACATTATACAATTCACTTGTCCAAAACAGACACCCACCTCAACATAATAATAAGCTTTGGAACTGAAGAACTCTTTAGCAACATTATACAGTTCACTTCTCCAAAACAGACACCCACCTCAACATAATAATAAGCTTTGGAACTGAAGAACTCTTTAGCAACATTATACAATTCACCTGTCCAAAACAGACACCCACCTCAACATAATAATAAGCTTTGGAACTGAAGAACTCTTTAGCAACATTATACAATTCACTTGTCCAAAACAGACACCCACCTCAACATAATAATAAGCTTTGGAACTGAAGAACTCTTTAGCAACATTATACAATTCACCTGTCCAAAACAGACACCCACCTCAACATGATAATAAGCTTTGGAACTGAAGAACTCTTTAGCAACATTATACAATTCACTTGTCCAAAACAGACACCCACCTCAACATAATAATAAGCTTTGGAACTGAAGAACTCTTTAGCAACATTATACAATTCACCTGTCCAAAACAGACACCCACCTCAACATAATAATAAGCTTTGGAACTGAAGAACTCTTTAGCAACATTATACAATTCACTTGTCCAAAACAGACACCCACCTCAACATAATAATAAGCTTTGGAACTGAAGAATTCTTTATCAACATTATACAATTCACCTGTCCAAAACAGACACCCACCTCAACATGATAATAAGCTTTGGAACTGAAGAACTCTTTATAAACATTATACAATTCACTTGTCCAAAACAGACACCCACCTCAACATGATAATAAGCTTTGGAACTGAAGAACTCTTTAGCAACATTATACAATTCACCTGTCCAAAACAGACACCCACCTCAACATAATAATAAGCTTTGGAACTGAAGAACTCTTTAGCAACATTATACAATTCACTTGTCCAAAACAGACACCCACCTCAACATAATAATAAGCTTTGGAACTGAAGAATTCTTTATCAACATTATACAATTCACCTGTCCAAAACAGACACCCACCTCAACATGATAATAAGCTTTGGAACTGAAGAACTCTTTAGCAACATTATACAATTCACTTGTCCAAAACAGACACCCACCTCAACATAATAATAAGCTTTGGAACTGAAGAATTCTTTATCAACATTATACAATTCACCTGTCCAAAACAGACACCCACCTCAACATGATAATAAGCTTTGGAACTGAAGAACTCTTAATAAACATTATACAATTCACTTGTCCAAAACAGACACCCACCTCAACATAATAATAAGCTTTGGAACTGAAGAACTCTTTAGCAACATTATACAATTCACTTGTCCAAAACAGACACCCACCTCAACATAATAATAAGCTTTGGAACTGAAGAACTCTTCAGCAACATTATACAATTCACTTGTCCAAAACAGACACCCACCTCAACATAATAATAAGCTTTGGAACTGAAGAACTCTTTAGCAACATTATACAATTCACTTGTCCAAAACAGACACCCACCTCAACATAATAATAAGCTTTGGAACTGAAGAACTCTTTATAAACATTATACAATTCACTTGTCCAAAACAGACACCCACCTCAACATAATAATAAGCTTTGGAACTGAAGAACTCTTTAGCAACATTATACAATTCACTTGTCCAAAACAGACACCCACCTCAACATGATAATAAGCTTTGGAACTGAAGAACTCTTTAGCAACATTATACAATTCACCTGTCCAAAACAGACCCCCACCTCAACATAATAATAAGCTTTGGAACTGAAGAACTCTTCAGCAACATTATACAATTCACTTGTCCAAAACAGACACCCACCTCAACATAATAATAAGCTTTGGAACTGAAAAACTCTTTAGCAACATTATACAATTCACTTGTCCAAAACAGACACCCACCTCAACATAATAATAAGCTTTGGAACTGAAGAACTCTTTAGCAACATTATACAATTCACCTGTCCAAAACAGACACCCACCTCAACATAATAATAAGCTTTGGAACTGAAGAACTCTTCAGCAACATTATACAATTCACTTGTCCAAAACAGACACCCACCTCAACATAATAATAAGCTTTGGAACTGAAGAACTCTTCAGCAACATTATACAATTCACTTGTCCAAAACAGACACCCACCTCAACATGATAATAAGCTTTGGAACTGAAGAACTCTTTAGCAACATTATACAATTCACTTGTCCAAAACAGACACCCACCTCAACATAATAATAAGCTTTGGAACTGAAGAACTCTTTAGCAACATTATACAATTCACTTGTCCAAAACAGACACCCACCTCAACATAATAATAAGCTTTGGAACTGAAGAACTCTTTAGCAACATTATACAATTCACTTGTCCAAAACAGACACCCACCTCAACATGATAATAAGCTTTGGAAGTGAAGAACTCTTCAGCAACATTATACAATACACTTGTCCAAAACAGACACCCACCTCAACATGATAATAAGCTTTGGAACTGAAGAACTCTTTATAAACATTATACAATTCACTTGTCCAAAACAGACACCCACCTCAACATAATAATAAGCTTTGGAACTGAAGAACTCTTTAGCAACATTATACAATTCACTTGTCCAAAACAGACACCCACCTCAACATAATAATAAGCTTTGGAACTGAAGAACTCTTTAGCAACATTATACAATTCACTTGTCCAAAACAGACACCCACCTCAACATAATAATAAGCTTTGGAACTGAAGAACTCTTTAGCAACATTATACAATTCACTTGTCCAAAACAGACACCCACCTCAACATAATAATAAGCTTTGGAACTGAAGAACTCTTTATAAACATTATACAATTCACTTGTCCAAAACAGACACCCACCTCAACATAATAATAAGCTTTGGAACTGAAGAACTCTTTAGCAACATTATACAATTCACTTGTCCAAAACAGACACCCACCTCAACATAATAATAAGCTTTGGAACTGAAGAACTCTTTAGCAACATTATACAATTCACTTGTCCAAAACAGACACCCACCTCAACATAATAATAAGCTTTGGAACTGAAGAACTCTTTATAAACATTATACAATTCACTTGTCCAAAACAGACACCCACCTCAACATAATAATAAGCTTTGGAACTGAAGAACTCTTTAGCAACATTATACAATTCACTTGTCCAAAACAGACACCCACCTCAACATAATAATAAGCTTTGGAACTGAAGAACTCTTTAGCAACATTATACAATTCACTTGTCCAAAACAGACACCCACCTCAACATAATAATAAGCTTTGGAACTGAAGAACTCTTTATAAACATTATACAATTCACTTGTCCAAAACAGACACCCACCTCAACATAATAATAAGCTTTGGAACTGAAGAACTCTTTAGCAACATTATACAATTCACTTGTCCAAAACAGACACCCACCTCAACATAATAATAAGCTTTGGAACTGAAGAACTCTTTAGCAACATTATACAATTCACTTGTCCAAAACAGACACCCACCTCAACATAATAATAAGCTTTGGAACTGAAGAACTCTTTATCAACATTATACAATTCACTTGTCCAAAACAGACACCCACCTCAACATAATAATAAGCTTTGGAACTGAAGAACTCTTTAGCAACATTATACAATTCACTTGTCCAAAACAGACACCCACCTCAACATGATAATAAGCTTTGGAACTGAAGAACTCTTTAGCAACATTATACAATTCACTTGTCCAAAACAGACACCCACCTCAACATAATAATAAGCTTTGGAACTGAAGAACTCTTTAGCAACATTATACAATTCACTTGTCCAAAACAGACACCCACCTCAACATAATAATAAGCTTTGGAACTGAAGAACTCTTTAGCAACATTATACAATTCACTTGTCCAAAACAGACACCCACCTCAACATAATAATAAGCTTTGGAACTGAAGAACTCTTTAGCAACATTATACAATTCACTTGTCCAAAACAGACACCCACCTCAACATAATAATAAGCTTTGGAACTGAAGAACTCTTTAGCAACATTATACAATTCACTTGTCCAAAACAGACACCCACCTCAACATAATAATAAGCTTTGGAACTGAAGAACTCTTTAGCAACATTATACAATTCACTTGTCCAAAACAGACACCCACCTCAACATAATAATAAGCTTTGGAACTGAAGAACTCTTTAGCAACATTATACAATTCACTTGTCCAAAACAGACACCCACCTCAACATAATAATAAGCTTTGGAACTGAAGAACTCTTTAGCAACATTATACAATTCACTTGTCCAAAACAGACACCCACCTCAACATAATAATAAGCTTTGGAACTGAAGAACTCTTTATAAACATTATACAATTCACTTGTCCAAAACAGACACCCACCTCAACATAATAATAAGCTTTGGAACTGAAGAACTCTTTAGCAACATTATACAATTCACTTGTCCAAAACAGACACCCACCTCAACATAATAATAAGCTTTGGAACTGAAGAACTCTTTAGCAACATTATACAATTCACTTGTCCAAAACAGACACCCACCTCAACATAATAATAAGCTTTGGAACTGAAGAACTCTTTAGCAACATTATACAATTCACTTGTCCAAAACAGACACCCACCTCAACATAATAATAAGCTTTGGAACTGAAGAACTCTTTAGCAACATTATACAATTCACTTGTCCAAAACAGACACCCACCTCAACATAATAATAAGCTTTGGAACTGAAGAACTCTTTAGCAACATTATACAATTCACTTGTCCAAAACAGACACCCACCTCAACATAATAATAAGCTTTGGAACTGAAGAACTCTTTAGCAACATTATACAATTCACTTGTCCAAAACAGACACCCACCTCAACATAATAATAAGCTTTGGAACTGAAGAACTCTTTAGCAACATTATACAATTCACTTGTCCAAAACAGACACCCACCTCAACATAATAATAAGCTTTGGAACTGAAGAACTCTTTAGCAACATTATACAATTCACTTGTCCAAAACAGACACCCACCTCAACATAATAATAAGCTTTGGAACTGAAGAACTCTTTAGCAACATTATACAATTCACTTGTCCAAAACAGACACCCACCTCAACATAATAATAAGCTTTGGAACTGAAGAACTCTTTAGCAACATTATACAATTCACTTGTCCAAAACAGACACCCACCTCAACATAATAATAAGCTTTGGAACTGAAGAACTCTTTAGCAACATTATACAATTCACTTGTCCAAAACAGACACCCACCTCAACATAATAATAAGCTTTGGAACTGAAGAACTCTTTAGCAACATTATACAATTCACTTGTCCAAAACAGACACCCACCTCAACATAATAATAAGCTTTGGAACTGAAGAACTCTTTAGCAACATTATACAATTCACTTGTCCAAAACAGACACCCACCTCAACATAATAATAAGCTTTGGAACTGAAGAACTCTTTAGCAACATTATACAATTCACTTGTCCAAAACAGACACCCACCTCAACATAATAATAAGCTTTGGAACTGAAGAACTCTTTAGCAACATTATACAATTCACTTGTCCAAAACAGACACCCACCTCAACATAATAATAAGCTTTGGAACTGAAGAACTCTTTAGCAACATTATACAATTCACTTGTCCAAAACAGACACCCACCTCAACATAATAATAAGCTTTGGAACTGAAGAACTCTTTAGCAACATTATACAATTCACTTGTCCAAAACAGACACCCACCTCAACATAATAATAAGCTTTGGAACTGAAGAACTCTTTAGCAACATTATACAATTCACTTGTCCAAAACAGACACCCACCTCAACATAATAATAAGCTTTGGAACTGAAGAACTCTTTAGCAACATTATACAATTCACTTGTCCAAAACAGACACCCACCTCAACATAATAATAAGCTTTGGAACTGAAGAACTCTTTAGCAACATTATACAATTCACTTGTCCAAAACAGACACCCACCTCAACATAATAATAAGCTTTGGAACTGAAGAACTCTTTAGCAACATTATACAATTCACTTGTCCAAAACAGACACCCACCTCAACATAATAATAAGCTTTGGAACTGAAGAACTCTTTAGCAACATTATACAATTCACTTGTCCAAAACAGACACCCACCTCAACATAATAATAAGCTTTGGAACTGAAGAACTCTTTAGCAACATTATACAATTCACTTGTCCAAAACAGACACCCACCTCAACATAATAATAAGCTTTGGAACTGAAGAACTCTTTAGCAACATTATACAATTCACTTGTCCAAAACAGACACCCACCTCAACATAATAATAAGCTTTGGAACTGAAGAACTCTTTAGCAACATTATACAATTCACTTGTCCAAAACAGACACCCACCTCAACATAATAATAAGCTTTGGAACTGAAGAACTCTTTAGCAACATTATACAATTCACTTGTCCAAAACAGACACCCACCTCAACATAATAATAAGCTTTGGAACTGAAGAACTCTTTAGCAACATTATACAATTCACTTGTCCAAAACAGACACCCACCTCAACATAATAATAAGCTTTGGAACTGAAGAACTCTTTAGCAACATTATACAATTCACTTGTCCAAAACAGACACCCACCTCAACATAATAATAAGCTTTGGAACTGAAGAACTCTTTAGCAACATTATACAATTCACTTGTCCAAAACAGACACCCACCTCAACATAATAATAAGCTTTGGAACTGAAGAACTCTTTAGCAACATTATACAATTCACTTGTCCAAAACAGACACCCACCTCAACATAATAATAAGCTTTGGAACTGAAGAACTCTTTAGCAACATTATACAATTCACTTGTCCAAAACAGACACCCACCTCAACATAATAATAAGCTTTGGAACTGAAGAACTCTTTAGCAACATTATACAATTCACTTGTCCAAAACAGACACCCACCTCAACATAATAATAAGCTTTGGAACTGAAGAACTCTTTAGCAACATTATACAATTCACTTGTCCAAAACAGACACCCACCTCAACATAATAATAAGCTTTGGAACTGAAGAACTCTTTAGCAACATTATACAATTCACTTGTCCAAAACAGACACCCACCTCAACATAATAATAAGCTTTGGAACTGAAGAACTCTTTAGCAACATTATACAATTCACTTGTCCAAAACAGACACCCACCTCAACATAATAATAAGCTTTGGAACTGAAGAACTCTTTAGCAACATTATACAATTCACTTGTCCAAAACAGACACCCACCTCAACATAATAATAAGCTTTGGAACTGAAGAACTCTTTAGCAACATTATACAATTCACTTGTCCAAAACAGACACCCACCTCAACATAATAATAAGCTTTGGAACTGAAGAACTCTTTAGCAACATTATACAATTCACTTGTCCAAAACAGACACCCACCTCAACATAATAATAAGCTTTGGAACTGAAGAACTCTTTAGCAACATTATACAATTCACTTGTCCAAAACAGACACCCACCTCAACATAATAATAAGCTTTGGAACTGAAGAACTCTTTAGCAACATTATACAATTCACTTGTCCAAAACAGACACCCACCTCAACATAATAATAAGCTTTGGAACTGAAGAACTCTTTAGCAACATTATACAATTCACTTGTCCAAAACAGACACCCACCTCAACATAATAATAAGCTTTGGAACTGAAGAACTCTTTAGCAACATTATACAATTCACTTGTCCAAAACAGACACCCACCTCAACATAATAATAAGCTTTGGAACTGAAGAACTCTTTAGCAACATTATACAATTCACTTGTCCAAAACAGACACCCACCTCAACATAATAATAAGCTTTGGAACTGAAGAACTCTTTAGCAACATTATACAATTCACTTGTCCAAAACAGACACCCACCTCAACATAATAATAAGCTTTGGAACTGAAGAACTCTTTAGCAACATTATACAATTCACTTGTCCAAAACAGACACCCACCTCAACATAATAATAAGCTTTGGAACTGAAGAACTCTTTAGCAACATTATACAATTCACTTGTCCAAAACAGACACCCACCTCAACATAATAATAAGCTTTGGAACTGAAGAACTCTTTAGCAACATTATACAATTCACTTGTCCAAAACAGACACCCACCTCAACATAATAATAAGCTTTGGAACTGAAGAACTCTTTAGCAACATTATACAATTCACTTGTCCAAAACAGACACCCACCTCAACATAATAATAAGCTTTGGAACTGAAGAACTCTTTAGCAACATTATACAATTCACTTGTCCAAAACAGACACCCACCTCAACATAATAATAAGCTTTGGAACTGAAGAACTCTTTAGCAACATTATACAATTCACTTGTCCAAAACAGACACCCACCTCAACATAATAATAAGCTTTGGAACTGAAGAACTCTTTAGCAACATTATACAATTCACTTGTCCAAAACAGACACCCACCTCAACATAATAATAAGCTTTGGAACTGAAGAACTCTTTAGCAACATTATACAATTCACTTGTCCAAAACAGACACCCACCTCAACATAATAATAAGCTTTGGAACTGAAGAACTCTTTAGCAACATTATACAATTCACTTGTCCAAAACAGACACCCACCTCAACATAATAATAAGCTTTGGAACTGAAGAACTCTTTAGCAACATTATACAATTCACTTGTCCAAAACAGACACCCACCTCAACATAATAATAAGCTTTGGAACTGAAGAACTCTTTAGCAACATTATACAATTCACTTGTCCAAAACAGACACCCACCTCAACATAATAATAAGCTTTGGAACTGAAGAACTCTTTAGCAACATTATACAATTCACTTGTCCAAAACAGACACCCACCTCAACATAATAATAAGCTTTGGAACTGAAGAACTCTTTATAAACATTATACAATTCACTTGTCCAAAACAGACACCCACCTCAACATAATAATAAGCTTTGGAACTGAAGAACTCTTTAGCAACATTATACAATTCACTTGTCCAAAACAGACACCCACCTCAACATAATAATAAGCTTTGGAACTGAAGAACTCTTTAGCAACATTATACAATTCACTTGTCCAAAACAGACACCCACCTCAACATAATAATAAGCTTTGGAACTGAAGAACTCTTTAGCAACATTATACAATTCACTTGTCCAAAACAGACACCCACCTCAACATAATAATAAGCTTTGGAACTGAAGAACTCTTTAGCAACATTATACAATTCACTTGTCCAAAACAGACACCCACCTCAACATAATAATAAGCTTTGGAACTGAAGAACTCTTTAGCAACATTATACAATTCACTTGTCCAAAACAGACACCCACCTCAACATAATAATAAGCTTTGGAACTGAAGAACTCTTTAGCAACATTATACAATTCACTTGTCCAAAACAGACACCCACCTCAACATAATAATAAGCTTTGGAACTGAAGAACTCTTTAGCAACATTATACAATTCACTTGTCCAAAACAGACACCCACCTCAACATAATAATAAGCTTTGGAACTGAAGAACTCTTTAGCAACATTATACAATTCACTTGTCCAAAACAGACACCCACCTCAACATAATAATAAGCTTTGGAACTGAAGAACTCTTTAGCAACATTATACAATTCACTTGTCCAAAACAGACACCCACCTCAACATAATAATAAGCTTTGGAACTGAAGAACTCTTTAGCAACATTATACAATTCACTTGTCCAAAACAGACACCCACCTCAACATAATAATAAGCTTTGGAACTGAAGAACTCTTTAGCAACATTATACAATTCACTTGTCCAAAACAGACACCCACCTCAACATAATAATAAGCTTTGGAACTGAAGAACTCTTTAGCAACATTATACAATTCACTTGTCCAAAACAGACACCCACCTCAACATAATAATAAGCTTTGGAACTGAAGAACTCTTTAGCAACATTATACAATTCACTTGTCCAAAACAGACACCCACCTCAACATAATAATAAGCTTTGGAACTGAAGAACTCTTTAGCAACATTATACAATTCACTTGTCCAAAACAGACACCCACCTCAACATAATAATAAGCTTTGGAACTGAAGAACTCTTTAGCAACATTATACAATTCACTTGTCCAAAACAGACACCCACCTCAACATAATAATAAGCTTTGGAACTGAAGAACTCTTTAGCAACATTATACAATTCACTTGTCCAAAACAGACACCCACCTCAACATAATAATAAGCTTTGGAACTGAAGAACTCTTTAGCAACATTATACAATTCACTTGTCCAAAACAGACACCCACCTCAACATAATAATAAGCTTTGGAACTGAAGAACTCTTTAGCAACATTATACAATTCACTTGTCCAAAACAGACACCCACCTCAACATAATAATAAGCTTTGGAACTGAAGAACTCTTTAGCAACATTATACAATTCACTTGTCCAAAACAGACACCCACCTCAACATAATAATAAGCTTTGGAACTGAAGAACTCTTTAGCAACATTATACAATTCACTTGTCCAAAACAGACACCCACCTCAACATAATAATAAGCTTTGGAACTGAAGAACTCTTTAGCAACATTATACAATTCACTTGTCCAAAACAGACACCCACCTCAACATAATAATAAGCTTTGGAACTGAAGAACTCTTTAGCAACATTATACAATTCACTTGTCCAAAACAGACACCCACCTCAACATAATAATAAGCTTTGGAACTGAAGAACTCTTTATAAACATTATACAATTCACTTGTCCAAAACAGACACCCACCTCAACATAATAATAAGCTTTGGAACTGAAGAACTCTTTAGCAACATTATACAATTCACTTGTCCAAAACAGACACCCACCTCAACATAATAATAAGCTTTGGAACTGAAGAACTCTTTAGCAACATTATACAATTCACTTGTCCAAAACAGACACCCACCTCAACATAATAATAAGCTTTGGAACTGAAGAACTCTTTAGCAACATTATACAATTCACTTGTCCAAAACAGACACCCACCTCAACATAATAATAAGCTTTGGAACTGAAGAACTCTTTAGCAACATTATACAATTCACTTGTCCAAAACAGACACCCACCTCAACATAATAATAAGCTTTGGAACTGAAGAACTCTTTAGCAACATTATACAATTCACTTGTCCAAAACAGACACCCACCTCAACATAATAATAAGCTTTGGAACTGAAGAACTCTTTAGCAACATTATACAATTCACTTGTCCAAAACAGACACCCACCTCAACATAATAATAAGCTTTGGAACTGAAGAACTCTTTAGCAACATTATACAATTCACTTGTCCAAAACAGACACCCACCTCAACATAATAATAAGCTTTGGAACTGAAGAACTCTTTAGCAACATTATACAATTCACTTGTCCAAAACAGACACCCACCTCAACATAATAATAAGCTTTGGAACTGAAGAACTCTTTAGCAACATTATACAATTCACTTGTCCAAAACAGACACCCACCTCAACATAATAATAAGCTTTGGAACTGAAGAACTCTTTAGCAACATTATACAATTCACTTGTCCAAAACAGACACCCACCTCAACATAATAATAAGCTTTGGAACTGAAGAACTC
Organism: Tachypleus tridentatus; assembly: GCF_004210375.1. Classification (NCBI taxonomy): domain Eukaryota; kingdom Metazoa; phylum Arthropoda; class Merostomata; order Xiphosura; family Limulidae; genus Tachypleus; species Tachypleus tridentatus. The sequence continues at coordinate 148,637,063 of NC_134830.1, forward strand.
TTTAGCAACATTATACAATTCACTTGTCCAAAACAGACACCCACCTCAACATAATAATAAGCTTTGGAACTGAAGAACTCTTTAGCAACATTATACAATTCACTTGTCCAAAACAGACACCCACCTCAACATAATAATAAGCTTTGGAACTGAAGAACTCTTTAGCAACATTATACAATTCACTTGTCCAAAACAGACACCCACCTCAACATAATAATAAGCTTTGGAACTGAAGAACTCTTTAGCAACATTATACAATTCACTTGTCCAAAACAGACACCCACCTCAACATAATAATAAGCTTTGGAACTGAAGAACTCTTTAGCAACATTATACAATTCACTTGTCCAAAACAGACACCCACCTCAACATAATAATAAGCTTTGGAACTGAAGAACTCTTTAGCAACATTATACAATTCACTTGTCCAAAACAGACACCCACCTCAACATAATAATAAGCTTTGGAACTGAAGAACTCTTTAGCAACATTATACAATTCACTTGTCCAAAACAGACACCCACCTCAACATAATAATAAGCTTTGGAACTGAAGAACTCTTTAGCAACATTATACAATTCACTTGTCCAAAACAGACACCCACCTCAACATAATAATAAGCTTTGGAACTGAAGAACTCTTTAGCAACATTATACAATTCACTTGTCCAAAACAGACACCCACCTCAACATAATAATAAGCTTTGGAACTGAAGAACTCTTTATAAACATTATACAATTCACTTGTCCAAAACAGACACCCACCTCAACATAATAATAAGCTTTGGAACTGAAGAACTCTTTAGCAACATTATACAATTCACTTGTCCAAAACAGACACCCACCTCAACATAATAATAAGCTTTGGAACTGAAGAACTCTTTAGCAACATTATACAATTCACTTGTCCAAAACAGACACCCACCTCAACATAATAATAAGCTTTGGAACTGAAGAACTCTTTATAAACATTATACAATTCACTTGTCCAAAACAGACACCCACCTCAACATAATAATAAGCTTTGGAACTGAAGAACTCTTTAGCAACATTATACAATTCACTTGTCCAAAACAGACACCCACCTCAACATAATAATAAGCTTTGGAACTGAAGAACTCTTTAGCAACATTATACAATTCACTTGTCCAAAACAGACACCCACCTCAACATAATAATAAGCTTTGGAACTGAAGAACTCTTTAGCAACATTATACAATTCACTTGTCCAAAACAGACACCCACCTCAACATAATAATAAGCTTTGGAACTGAAGAACTCTTTAGCAACATTATACAATTCACTTGTCCAAAACAGACACCCACCTCAACATAATAATAAGCTTTGGAACTGAAGAACTCTTTAGCAACATTATACAATTCACTTGTCCAAAACAGACACCCACCTCAACATAATAATAAGCTTTGGAACTGAAGAACTCTTTAGCAACATTATACAATTCACTTGTCCAAAACAGACACCCACCTCAACATAATAATAAGCTTTGGAACTGAAGAACTCTTTAGCAACATTATACAATTCACTTGTCCAAAACAGACACCCACCTCAACATAATAATAAGCTTTGGAACTGAAGAACTCTTTAGCAACATTATACAATTCACTTGTCCAAAACAGACACCCACCTCAACATAATAATAAGCTTTGGAACTGAAGAACTCTTTAGCAACATTATACAATTCACTTGTCCAAAACAGACACCCACCTCAACATAATAATAAGCTTTGGAACTGAAGAACTCTTTATAAACATTATACAATTCACTTGTCCAAAACAGACACCCACCTCAACATAATAATAAGCTTTGGAACTGAAGAACTCTTTAGCAACATTATACAATTCACTTGTCCAAAACAGACACCCACCTCAACATAATAATAAGCTTTGGAACTGAAGAACTCTTTAGCAACATTATACAATTCACTTGTCCAAAACAGACACCCACCTCAACATAATAATAAGCTTTGGAACTGAAGAACTCTTTATAAACATTATACAATTCACTTGTCCAAAACAGACACCCACCTCAACATAATAATAAGCTTTGGAACTGAAGAACTCTTTAGCAACATTATACAATTCACTTGTCCAAAACAGACACCCACCTCAACATAATAATAAGCTTTGGAACTGAAGAACTCTTTAGCAACATTATACAATTCACTTGTCCAAAACAGACACCCACCTCAACATAATAATAAGCTTTGGAACTGAAGAACTCTTTAGCAACATTATACAATTCACTTGTCCAAAACAGACACCCACCTCAACATAATAATAAGCTTTGGAACTGAAGAACTCTTTATAAACATTATACAATTCACTTGTCCAAAACAGACACCCACCTCAACATAATAATAAGCTTTGGAACTGAAGAACTCTTTAGCAACATTATACAATTCACTTGTCCAAAACAGACACCCACCTCAACATAATAATAAGCTTTGGAACTGAAGAACTCTTTAGCAACATTATACAATTCACTTGTCCAAAACAGACACCCACCTCAACATAATAATAAGCTTTGGAACTGAAGAACTCTTTATAAACATTATACAATTCACTTGTCCAAAACAGACACCCACCTCAACATAATAATAAGCTTTGGAACTGAAGAACTCTTTAGCAACATTATACAATTCACTTGTCCAAAACAGACACCCACCTCAACATAATAATAAGCTTTGGAACTGAAGAACTCTTTAGCAACATTATACAATTCACTTGTCCAAAACAGACACCCACCTCAACATAATAATAAGCTTTGGAACTGAAGAACTCTTTATAAACATTATACAATTCACTTGTCCAAAACAGACACCCACCTCAACATAATAATAAGCTTTGGAACTGAAGAACTCTTTAGCAACATTATACAATTCACCTGTCCAAAACAGACACCCACCTCAACATAATAATAAGCTTTGGAACTGAAGAACTCTTCAGCAACATTATACAATTCACTTGTCCAAAACAGACACCCACCTCAACATAATAATAAGCTTTGGAACTGAAGAACTCTTTAGCAACATTATACAATTCACTTGTCCAAAACAGACACCCACCTCAACATAATAATAAGCTTTGGAACTGAAGAACTCTTTATAAACATTATACAATTCACTTGTCCAAAACAGACACCCACCTCAACATAATAATAAGCTTTGGAACTGAAGAACTCTTTAGCAACATTATACAATTCACTTGTCCAAAACAGACACCCACCTCAACATAATAATAAGCTTTGGAACTGAAGAACTCTTTAGCAACATTATACAATTCACTTGTCCAAAACAGACACCCACCTCAACATAATAATAAGCTTTGGAACTGAAGAACTCTTTAGCAACATTATACAATTCACTTGTCCAAAACAGACACCCACCTCAACATAATAATAAGCTTTGGAACTGAAGAACTCTTTAGCAACATTATACAATTCACTTGTCCAAAACAGACACCCACCTCAACATAATAATAAGCTTTGGAACTGAAGAACTCTTTAGCAACATTATACAATTCACTTGTCCAAAACAGACACCCACCTCAACATAATAATAAGCTTTGGAACTGAAGAACTCTTTATAAACATTATACAATTCACTTGTCCAAAACAGACACCCACCTCAACATAATAATAAGCTTTGGAACTGAAGAACTCTTTAGCAACATTATACAATTCACTTGTCCAAAACAGACACCCACCTCAACATAATAATAAGCTTTGGAACTGAAGAACTCTTTAGCAACATTATACAATTCACTTGTCCAAAACAGACACCCACCTCAACATAATAATAAGCTTTGGAACTGAAGAACTCTTTATAAACATTATACAATTCACTTGTCCAAAACAGACACCCACCTCAACATAATAATAAGCTTTGGAACTGAAGAACTCTTTAGCAACATTATACAATTCACTTGTCCAAAACAGACACCCACCTCAACATAATAATAAGCTTTGGAACTGAAGAACTCTTTAGCAACATTATACAATTCACTTGTCCAAAACAGACACCCACCTCAACATAATAATAAGCTTTGGAACTGAAGAACTCTTTAGCAACATTATACAATTCACTTGTCCAAAACAGACACCCACCTCAACATAATAATAAGCTTTGGAACTGAAGAACTCTTTAGCAACATTATACAATTCACTTGTCCAAAACAGACACCCACCTCAACATAATAATAAGCTTTGGAACTGAAGAACTCTTTAGCAACATTATACAATTCACTTGTCCAAAACAGACACCCACCTCAACATAATAATAAGCTTTGGAACTGAAGAACTCTTTAGCAACATTATACAATTCACTTGTCCAAAACAGACACCCACCTCAACATAATAATAAGCTTTGGAACTGAAGAACTCTTTAGCAACATTATACAATTCACTTGTCCAAAACAGACCCCCACCTCAACATAATAATAAGCTTTGGAACTGAAGAACTCTTTAGCAACATTATACAATTCACTTGTCCAAAACAGACACCCACCTCAACATAATAATAAGCTTTGGAACTGAAGAACTCTTTAGCAACATTATACAATTCACTTGTCCAAAACAGACACCCACCTCAACATAATAATAAGCTTTGGAACTGAAGAACTCTTTATCAACATTATACAATTCACTTGTCCAAAACAGACACCCACCTCAACATAATAATAAGCTTTGGAACTGAAGAACTCTTTAGCAACATTATACAATTCACTTGTCCAAAACAGACACCCACCTCAACATAATAATAAGCTTTGGAACTGAAGAACTCTTTAGCAACATTATACAATTCACCTGTCCAAAACAGACACCCACCTCAACATAATAATAAGCTTTGGAACTGAAGAACTCTTTAGCAACATTATACAATTCACTTGTCCAAAACAGACACCCACCTCAACATAATAATAAGCTTTGGAACTGAAGAACTCTTTAGCAACATTATACAATTCACTTGTCCAAAACAGACACCCACCTCAACATAATAATAAGCTTTGGAACTGAAGAACTCTTTAGCAACATTATACAATTCACTTGTCCAAAACAGACACCCACCTCAACATAATAATAAGCTTTGGAACTGAAGAACTCTTTAGCAACATTATACAATTCACTTGTCCAAAACAGACACCCACCTCAACATAATAATAAGCTTTGGAACTGAAGAACTCTTTAGCAACATTATACAATTCACTTGTCCAAAACAGACACCCACCTCAACATAATAATAAGCTTTGGAACTGAAGAACTCTTTAGCAACATTATACAATTCATCTGTCCAAAACAGACACCCACCTCAACATAATAATAAGCTTTGGAACTGAAGAACTCTTTAGCAACATTATACAATTCACTTGTCCAAAACAGACACCCACCTCAACATAATAATAAGCTTTGGAACTGAAGAACTCTTTAGCAACATTATACAATTCACTTGTCCAAAACAGACACCCACCTCAACATGATAATAAGCTTTGGAACTGAAGAACTCTTTAGCAACATTATACAATTCACTTGTCCAAAACAGACACCCACCTCAACATGATAATAAGCTTTGGAACTGAAGAACTCTTTAGCAACATTATACAATTCACTTGTCCAAAACAGACACCCACCTCAACATGATAATAAGCTTTGGAACTGAAGAACTCTTTAGCAACATTATACAATTCACTTGTCCAAAACAGACACCCACCTCAACATGATAATAAGCTTTGGAACTGAAGAACTCTTTAGCAACATTATACAATTCACTTGTCCAAAACAGACACCCACCTCAACATAATAATAAGCTTTGGGACTGAAGAACTCTTTAGCAACATTATACAATTCACTTGTCCAAAACAGACACCCACCTCAACATGATAATAAGCTTTGGAACTGAAGAACTCTTTAGCAACATTATACAATTCACTTGTCCAAAACAGACACCCACCTCAACATAATAATAAGCTTTGGAACTGAAGAACTCTTTAGCAACATTATACAGTTCACTTGTCCAAAACAGACCCCCACCTCAACATGATAATAAGCTTTGGAAGTGAAGAACTCTTTAGCAACATTATACAATTCACTTGTCCAAAACAGACACCCACCTCAACATAATAATAAGCTTTGGAACTGAAGAACTCTTTAGCAACATTATACAATTCACTTGTCCAAAACAGACACCCACCTCAACATAATAATAAGCTTTGGAACTGAAGAACTCTTTAGCAACATTATACAATTCACTTGTCCAAAACAGACACCCACCTCAACATAATAATAAGCTTTGGAACTGAAGAACTCTTTAGCAACATTATACAATTCACTTGTCCAAAACAGACACCCACCTCAACATGATAATAAGCTTTGGAAGTGAAGAACTCTTCAGCAACATTATACAATTCATTTGTCCAAAACAGACACCCACCTCAACATGATAATAAGCTTTGGAACTGAAGAACTCTTTATAAACATTATACAATTCACTTGTCCAAAACAGACATCCACCTCAACATAATAATAAGCTTTGGAACTGAAGAACTCTTTAGCAACATTATACAATTCACTTGTCCAAAACAGACACCCACCTCAACATAATAATAAGCTTTGGAACTGAAGAACTCTTTAGCAACATTATACAATTCACTTGTCCAAAACAGACACCCACCTCAACATAATAATAAGCTTTGGAACTGAAGAACTCTTTAGCAACATTATACAATTCACTTGTCCAAAACAGACACCCACCTCAACATAATAATAAGCTTTGGAACTGAAGAACTCTTTATAAACATTATACAATTCACTTGTCCAAAACAGACACCCACCTCAACATAATAATAAGCTTTGGAACTGAAGAACTCTTTATAAACATTATACAATTCACTTGTCCAAAACAGACACCCACCTCAACATAATAATAAGCTTTGGAACTGAAGAACTCTTTAGCAACATTATACAATTCACTTGTCCAAAACAGACACCCACCTCAACATAATAATAAGCTTTGGAACTGAAGAACTCTTTATAAACATTATACAATTCACTTGTCCAAAACAGACACCCACCTCAACATAATAATAAGCTTTGGAACTGAAGAACTCTTTAGCAACATTATACAATTCACTTGTCCAAAACAGACACCCACCTCAACATAATAATAAGCTTTGGAACTGAAGAACTCTTTAGCAACATTATACAATTCACTTGTCCAAAACAGACACCCACCTCAACATAATAATAAGCTTTGGAACTGAAGAACTCTTTATAAACATTATACAATTCACTTGTCCAAAACAGACACCCACCTCAACATAATAATAAGCTTTGGAACTGAAGAACTCTTTAGCAACATTATACAATTCACTTGTCCAAAACAGACCCCACCTCAACATAATAATAAGCTTTGGAACTGAAGAACTCTTCAGCAACATTATACAATTCACTTGTCCAAAACAGACACCCACCTCAACATAATAATAAGCTTTGGAACTGAAGAACTCTTTAGCAACATTATACAATTCACCTGTCCAAAACAGACACCCACCTCAACATAATAATAAGCTTTGGAACTGAAGAACTCTTTAGCAACATTATACAATTCACTTGTCCAAAACAGACACCCACCTCAACATAATAATAAGCTTTGGAACTGAAGAACTCTTTATCAACATTATACAATTCACCTGTCCAAAACAGACACCCACCTCAACATGATAATAAGCTTTGGAACTGAAGAACTCTTTAGCAACATTATACAATTCACTTGTCCAAAACAGACACCCACCTCAACATGATAATAAGCTTTGGAACTGAAGAACTCTTTATAAATATTATACAATTCACTTGTCCAAAACAGACACCCACCTCAACATAATAATAAGCTTTGGAACTGAAGAACTCTTTAGCAACATTATACAATTCACTTGTCCAAAACAGACACCCACCTCAACATAATAATAAGCTTTGGAACTGAAGAACTCTTCAGCAACATTATACAATTCACTTGTCCAAAACAGACACCCACCTCAACATAATAATAAGCTTTGGAACTGAAGAACTCTTTAGCAACATTATACAATTCACTTGTCCAAAACAGACACCCACCTCAACATAATAATAAGCTTTGGAACTGAAGAACTCTTTAGCAACATTATACAATTCACTTGTCCAAAACAGACACCCACCTCAACATAATAATAAGCTTTGGAACTGAAGAACTCTTTAGCAACATTATACAATTCACTTGTCCAAAACAGACACCCACCTCAACATAATAATAAGCTTTGGAACTGAAGAACTCTTTATAAACATTATACAATTCACTTGTCCAAAACAGACACCCACCTCAACATAATAATAAGCTTTGGAACTGAAGAACTCTTTAGCAACATTATACAATTCACTTGTCCAAAACAGACACCCACCTCAACATAATAATAAGCTTTGGAACTGAAGAACTCTTTAGCAACATTATACAATTCACTTGTCCAAAACAGACACCCACCTCAACATAATAATAAGCTTTGGAACTGAAGAACTCTTTATAAACATTATACAATTCACTTGTCCAAAACAGACACCCACCTCAACATAATAATAAGCTTTGGAACTGAAGACCTCTTTAGCAACATTATACAATTCACTTGTCCAAAACAGACACCCACCTCAACATAATAATAAGCTTTGGAACTGAAGAACTCTTTAGCAACATTATACAATTCACTTGTCCAAAACAGACACCCACCTCAACAGAATAATAAGCTTTGGAACTGAAGAACTCTTTAGCAACATTATACAATTTACTTGTCCAAAACAGACACCCACCTCAACATAATAATAAGCTTTGGAACTGAAGAACTCTTTATAAACATTATACAATTCACTTGTCCAAAACAGACACCCACCTCAACATAATAATAAGCTTTGGAACTGAAGAACTCTTTAGCAACATTATACAATTCACTTGTCCAAAACAGACACCCACCTCAACATAATAATAAGCTTTGGAACTGAAGAACTCTTTAGCAACATTATACAATTCACTTGTCCAAAACAGACACCCACCTCAACATAATAATAAGCTTTGGAACTGAAGAACTCTTTATAAACATTATACAATTCACTTGTCCAAAACAGACACCCACCTCAACATAATAATAAGCTTTGGAACTGAAGAACTCTTTAGCAACATTATACAATTCACCTGTCCAAAACAGACCCCCACCTCAACATAATAATAAGCTTTGGAACTGAAGAACTCTTCAGCAACATTATACAATTCACTTGTCCAAAACAGACACCCACCTCAACATAATAATAAGCTTTGGAACTGAAGAACTCTTTAGCAACATTATACAATTCACCTGTCCAAAACAGACACCCACCTCAACATAATAATAAGCTTTGGAACTGAAGAACTCTTTAGCAACATTATACAATTCACTTGTCCAAAACAGACACCCACCTCAACATAATAATAAGCTTTGGAACTGAAGAATTCTTTATCAACATTATACAATTCACCTGTCCAAAACAGACACCCACCTCAACATGATAATAAGCTTTGGTACTGAAGAACTCTTTAGCAACATTATACAATTCACTTGTCCAAAACAGACACCCACCTCAACATGATAATAAGCTTTGGAACTGAAGAACTCTTTATAAATATTATACAATTCACTTGTCCAAAACAGACACCCACCTCAACATAATAATAAGCTTTGGAACTGAAGAACTCTTTAGCAACATTATACAATTCACTTGTCCAAAACAGACACCCACCTCAACATAATAATAAGCTTTGGAACTGAAGAACTCTTCAGCAACATTATACAATTCACTTGTCCAAAACAGACACCCACCTCAACATAATAATAAGCTTTGGAACTGAAGAACTCTTTAGCAACATTATACAATTCACTTGTCCAAAACAGACACCCACCTCAACATAATAATAAGCTTTGGAACTGAAGAACTCTTTAGCAACATTATACAATTCACTTGTCCAAAACAGACACCCACCTCAACATAATAATAAGCTTTGGAACTGAAGAACTCTTTAGCAACATTATACAATTCACTTGTCCAAAACAGACACCCACCTCAACATAATAATAAGCTTTGGAACTGAAGAACTCTTTATAAACATTATACAATTCACTTGTCCAAAACAGACACCCACCTCAACATAATAATAAGCTTTGGAACTGAAGAACTCTTTAGCAACATTATACAATTCACTTGTCCAAAACAGACACCCACCTCAACATAATAATAAGCTTTGGAACTGAAGAACTCTTTAGCAACATTATACAATTCACTTGTCCAAAACAGACACCCACCTCAACATAATAATAAGCTTTGGAACTGAAGAACTCTTTATAAACATTATACAATTCACTTGTCCAAAACAGACACCCACCTCAACATAATAATAAGCTTTGGAACTGAAGACCTCTTTAGCAACATTATACAATTCACTTGTCCAAAACAGACACCCACCTCAACATAATAATAAGCTTTGGAACTGAAGAACTCTTTAGCAACATTATACAATTCACTTGTCCAAAACAGACACCCACCTCAACATAATAATAAGCTTTGGAACTGAAGAACTCTTTAGCAACATTATACAATTTACTTGTCCAAAACAGACACCCACCTCACCATAATAATAAGCTTTGGAACTGAAGAACTCTTTATAAACATTATACAATTCACTTGTCCAAAACAGACACCCACCTCAACATAATAATAAGCTTTGGAACTGAAGAACTCTTTAGCAACATTATACAATTCACTTGTCCAAAACAGACACCCACCTCAACATAATAATAAGCTTTGGAACTGAAGAACTCTTTAGCAACATTATACAATTCACTTGTCCAAAACAGACACCCACCTCAACATAATAATAAGCTTTGGAACTGAAGAACTCTTTATAAACATTATACAATTCACTTGTCCAAAACAGACACCCACCTCAACATAATAATAAGCTTTGGAACTGAAGAACTCTTTAGCAACATTATACAATTCACTTGTCCAAAACAGACATCCACCTCAACATAATAATAAGCTTTGGAACTGAAGAACTCTTTAGCAACATTATACAATTCACTTGTCCAAAACAGACACCCACCTCAACATAATAATAAGCTTTGGAACTGAAGAACTCTTTATAAACATTATACAATTCACTTGTCCAAAACAGACACCCACCTCAACATAATAATAAGCTTTGGAACTGAAGAACTCTTTAGCAACATTATACAATTCACCTGTCCAAAACAGACCCCCACCTCAACATAATAATAAGCTTTGGAACTGAAGAACTCTTCAGCAACATTATACAATTCACTTGTCCAAAACAGACACCCACCTCAACATAATAATAAGCTTTGGAACTGAAGAACTCTTTAGCAACATTATACAATTCACTTGTCCAAAACAGACACCCACCTCAACATAATAATAAGCTTTGGAACTGAAGAACTCTTTAGCAACATTATACAATTCACTTGTCCAAAACAGACACCCACCTCAACATAATAATAAGCTTTGGAACTGAAGCACTCTTTAGCAACATTATACAATTCACTTGTCCAAAACAGACACCCATCTCAACATAATAATAAGCTTTGGAACTGAAGAACTCTTTATAAACATTATACAATTCACTTGTCCAAAACAGACACCCACCTCAACATAATAATAAGCTTTGGAACTGAAGAACTCTTTAGCAACATTATACAATTCACTTGTCCAAAACAGACCCCCACCTCAACATAATAATAAGCTTTGGAACTGAAGAACTCTTTAGCAACATTATACAATTCACTTGTCCAAAACAGACACCCACCTCAACATAATAATAAGCTTTGGAACTGAAGAACTCTTTAGCAACATTATACAATTCACTTGTCCAAAACAGACACCCACCTCAACATAATAATAAGCTTTAGAACTGAAGAACTCTTTATAAACATTATACAATTCACTTGTCCAAAACAGACACCCACCTCAACATAATAATAAGCTTTGGAACTGAAGAACTCTTTAGCAACATTATACAATTCACTTGTCCAAAACAGACACCCACCTCAACATGATAATAAGCTTTGGAACTGAAGAACTCTTTAGCAACATTATACAATTCACCTGTCCAAAACAGACCCCCACCTCAACATAATAATAAGCTTTGGAACTGAAGAACTCTTTCAGCAACATTATACAATTCACTTGTCCAAAACAGACACCCACCTTAACATAATAATAAGCTTTGGAACTGAAGAACTCTTTAGCAACATTATACAATTCACTTGTCCAAAACAGACACCCACCTCAACATAATAATAAGCTTTGGAACTGAAGAACTCTTTAGCAACATTATACAATTCACTTGTCCAAAACAGACACCCACCTTAACATAATAATAAGCTTTGGAACTGAAGAACTCTTTAGCAACATTATACAATTCACTTGTCCAAAACAGACACCCTCCTCAACATAATAATAAGCTTTGGAACTGAAGAACTCTTCAGCAACATTATACAATTCACTTGTCCAAAACAGACACCCACCTCAACATGATAATAAGCTTTGGAACTGAAGAACTCTTTAGCAACATTATACAATTCACCTGTCCAAAACAGACACCCACCTCAACATAATAATAAGCTTTGGAACTGAAGAACTCTTTAGCAACATTATACAATTCACTTGTCCAAAACAGACACCCACCTCAACATGATTATAAGCTTTGGAACTGAAGAACTCTTTAGCAACATTATACAATTCACTTGTCCAAAACAGACACCCACCTCAACATGATAATAAGCTTTGGAACTGAAGAACTCTTTAGCAACATTATACAATTCACTTGTCCAAAACAGACACCCACCTCAACATGATAATAAGCTTTGGAACTGAAGAACTCTTTAGCAACATTATACAATTCACCTGTCCAAAACAGACACCCACCTCAACATGATAATAAGCTTTGGAACTGAAGAACTCTTTAGCAACATTATACAATTCACTTGTCCAAAACAGACACCCACCTCAACATGATAATAAGCTTTGGAACTGAAGAACTCTTTAGCAACATTATACAATTCACTTGTCCAAAACAGACACCCACCTCAACATGATAATAAGCTTTGGAACTGAAGAACTCTTTAGCAACATTATACAATTCACTTGTCCAAAACAGACACCCACCTCAACATGATAATAAGCTTTGGAACTGAAGAACTCTTTAGCAACATTATACAATTCACTTGTCCAAAACAGACACCCACCTCAACATAATAATAAGCTTTGGAACTGAAGAACTCTTTAGCAACATTATACAATTCTGCTTGTCCAAAACAGACACCCACCTCAACATAATAATAAGCTTTGGAACTGAAGAACTCTTTAGCAACATTATACAATTCACCTGTCCAAAACAGACACCCACCTCAACATAATAATAAGCTTTGGAACTGAAGAACTCTTTAGCAACATTATACAATTCACTTGTCCAAAACAGACACCCACCTCAACATGATAATAAGCTTTGGAACTGAAGAACTCTTTAGCAACATTATACAATTCACTTGTCCAAAACAGACACCCACCTCAACATGATAATAAGCTTTGGAACTGAAGAACTCTTTAGCAACATTATACAATTCACTTGTCCAAAACAGACACCCACCTCAACATAATAATAAGCTTTGGAACTGAAGAACTCTTTATCAACATTATACAATTCACTTGTCCAAAACAGACACCCACCTCAACATAATAATAAGCTTTGGAACTGAAGAACTCTTTAGCAACATTATACAATTCACTTGTCCAAAACAGACACCCACCTCAACATAATAATAAGCTTTGGAACTGAAGAACTCTTTAGCAACATTATACAATTCACCTGTCCAAAACAGACACCCACCTCAACATAATAATAAGCTTTGGAACTGAAGAACTCTTTAGCAACATTATACAATTCACTTGTCCAAAACAGACACCCACCTCAACATAATAATAAGCTTTGGAACTGAAGAACTCTTTAGCAACATTATACAATTCACTTGTCCAAAACAGACACCCACCTCAACATAATAATAAGCTTTGGAACTGAAGAACTCTTTAGCAACATTATACAATTCACTTGTCCAAAACAGACACCCACCTCAACATAATAATAAGCTTTGGAACTGAAGAACTCTTTAGCAACATTATACAATTCACTTGTCCAAAACAGACACCCACCTCAACATAATAATAAGCTTTGGAACTGAAGAACTCTTTAGCAACATTATACAATTCACTTGTCCAAAACAGACACCCACCTCAACATGATAATAAGCTTTGGAACTGAAGAACTCTTTAGCAACATTATACAATTCACTTGTCCAAAACAGACACCCACCTCAACATGATAATAAGCTTCGGAACTGAAGAACTCTTTAGCAACATTATACAATTCACCTGTCCAAAACAGACACCCACCTCAACATGATAATAAGCTTTGGAACTGAAGAACTCTTTAGCAACATTATACAATTCACTTGTCCAAAACAGACACCCACCTCAACATGATAATAAGCTTTGGAACTGAAGAACTCTTTAGCAACATTATACAATTCACTTGTCCAAAACAGACACCCACCTCAACATGATAATAAGCTTTGGAACTGAAGAACTCTTTAGCAACATTATACAATTCACTTGTCTAAAACAGACACCCACCTCAACATGATAATAAGCTTCGGAACTGAAGAACTCTTTAGCAACATTATACAATTCACTTGTCCAAAACAGACACCCACCTCAACATAATAATAAGCTTTGGAACTGAAGAACTCTTTAGCAACATTATACAATTCGCTTGTCCAAAACAGACACCCACCTCAACATAATAATAAGCTTTGGAACTGAAGAACTCTTTAGCAACATTATACAATTCACCTGTCCAAAACAGACACCCACCTCAACATAATAATAAGCTTTGGAACTGAAGAACTCTTTAGCAACATTATACAATTCACTTGTCCAAAACAGACACCCACCTCAACATGATAATAAGCTTTGGAACTGAAGAACTCTTTATAAACATTATACAATTCACTTGTCCAAAACAGACATCCACCTCAACATAATAATAAGCTTTGGAACTGAAGAACTCTTTAGCAACATTATACAATTCACTTGTCCAAAACAGACACCCACCTCAACATGATAATAAGCTTTGGAACTGAAGAACTCTTTAGCAACATTATACAATTCACTTGTCTAAAACAGACACCCACCTCAACATGATAATAAGCTTCGGAACTGAAGAACTCTTTAGCAACATTATACAATTCACTTGTCCAAAACAGACACCCACCTCAACATAATAATAAGCTTTGGAACTGAAGAACTCTTTAGCAACATTATACAATTCACTTGTCCAAAACAGACACCCACCTCAACATGATAATAAGCTTTGGAACTGAAGAACTCTTTATAAACATTATACAATTCACTTGTCCAAAACAGACATCCACCTCAACATGATAATAAGCTTTGGAACTGAAGAACTCTTTAGCAACATTATACAGTTCACTTGTCCAAAACAGACACCCACCTCAACATGATAATAAGCTTTGGAACTGAAGAACTCTTTAGCAACATTATACAATTCACTTGTCTAAAACAGACACCCACCTCAACATGATAATAAGCTTTGGAACTGAAGAACTCTTTATAAACATTATACAATTCACTTGTCCAAAACAGACACCCACCTCAACATAATAATAAGCTTTGGAACTGAAGAACTCTTTAGCAACATTATACAATTCACTTGTCCAAAACAGACACCCACCTCAACATAATAATAAGCTTTGGAACTGAAGAACTCTTTAGCAACATTATACAATTCACTTGTCCAAAACAGACACCCACCTCAACATAATAATAAGCTTTGGAAGTGAAGAACTCTTTAGCAACATTATACAATTCACTTGTCCAAAACAGACACCCACCTCAACATAATAATAAGCTTTGGAACTGAAGAACTCTTTAGCAACATTATACAATTCACTTGTCCAAAACAGACACCCACCTCAACATGATAATAAGCTTTGGAACTGAAGAACTCTTTAGCAACATTATACAATTCACCTGTCCAAAACAGACACCCACCTCAACATAATAATAAGCTTTGGAACTGAAGAACTCTTTAGCAACATTATACAATTCACTTGTCCAAAACAGACACCCACCTCAACATGATAATAAGCTTCGGAACTGAAGAACTCTTTATCAACATTATACAATTCACTTGTCCAAAACAGACACCCACCTCAACATAATAATAAGCTTTGGAACTGAAGAACTCTTTAGCAACATTATACAATTCACTTGTCCAAAACAGACACCCACCTCAACATAATAATAAGCTTTGGAATTTACGTCATAAAATATTTTAACTGGACTCCTCGCTGAGCCATTACCCTAAACTCTGTTATACGAGCTAAGCCTCACACTAAATACCACAAAGATCCTTACGGTTCATTATCTTTTTTTCCTTTTTGTCTTGCTCTTGAGAATGCAGGAAGTGAATGTTATGTGTCACGTTAATATACTTATGTTACCTCGACTCCGAATCTACATTTCTACTATACTACGATCCGTAACATTCAAAATGTAAATATACGGAGACAAAAAATGAAAATAAGTAATAACCACTAAAGGTCAGAGACTGTAGCTAAACAATGATAATAGTTTAACAATAGTAGAAAAACAATAATAATAGTTCAACAATAGTAGACAAAATAATAATAGTTTAACAATAGTAGATAAACAATAAAAATAGTTTAACAATAGTAGATAAACAACAATAATAATTCAACAATAGTAGAAAAACAATAATAATAGTTCAACAACAGTAGCTAAACAATAATAATAGTTTAACAATAGTAGAAAAACAATAATAATAGTTCAACAATAGTAGACAAAATAATAATAGTTTAACAATAGTAGATAAACAATAAAAATAGTTTAACAATAGTAGACAAAATAATAATAGTTTAACAATAGTAGATAAACAATAAAAATAGTTTAACAATAGTAGATAAACAACAATAATAATTCAACAATAGTAGAAAAACAATAATAATAGTTCAACAACAGTAGCTAAACAATAATAATAGTTTAACACTAGTAGCTAAACAATAATAATAGTTTAACAATAGTAGAAAAACAATAATAATAGTTCAACAGTGGTAGATAAACTATAATAGCCTAACAGTAGTAGCTAAACAATAACAATAGTTTAACAATAGTAGCAAAACAATAATAATAATTTAACAATAGTAGCTAAACAATAATAATAGCTTAACACTAGTAGCTAAACAATAATAATAGTTTAACAATTGTAGAAAAACAATAATAATAGTTTAACAGTAGTAGTAAAACAATAATAATAGTTAAACAGTGGTAGATAAACAATAATAGTCTAACAGCAGTAGCTAAACAATAATAGTCTAACTAAAGAGTAAATGTGTAACAGTAATAGATAAACGATAATAATCTAACTAAAGAGTAAATGTGTAACAGTAGTAGACAAACGATAATAGTCTAACTAAAGAGTAAATGTGTAACAGTAGTAGAAAACAATAATAGTCTAACCAAAGAGTAAATGTGTAACAGTAGTAGATAAACGATAATAATCTAACTAAAGAGTAAATGTGTAACAGTAGTAGACAAACGATAATAGTCTAACTAAAGAGTAAATGTGTAACAGTAGTAGAAAAACAATAATAGTCTAACCAAAGAGTAAATGTGTAACAGTAGTAGATAAACGATAATAATCTAACTAAAGAGTAAATGTGTAACAGTAGTAGACAAACGATAATAGTCTAACTAAAGAGTAAATGTGTAACAGTAGTAGAAAAACAATAATAGTCTAACCAAAGAGTAAATGTGTAACAGTAGTAGATAAACAATAATAGTCTAACTAAAGAGTAAATGTGTAACAGTAGTAGATAAACAATAATAGTCTAACCAAAGAGTAAATGTGTAACAGTAGTAGATAAACAATAATAGTCTAACTCAAGAGTAAATGTGTAACAGTAGTAGATAAACGATAATAGTCTAACTAAAGAGTAAATGTGTAACAGTAGTAGATAAACAATAATAGTCTAACCAAAGAGTAAATGTGTAACAGTAGTAGATAAACAATAATAGTCTAACCAAAGAGTAAATGTGTAACAGTAGTAGATAAACAATAATAGTCTAACTCAAGCGTAAATGTGTAACAGTAGTAGATAAACAATAATAGTCTAACTAAAGAGTAAATGTGTAACAGTAGTAGATAAACAATAATAGTCTAACTAAAGAGTAAATGTGTAACAGTAGTAGATAAACAATAATAGTCTAACCAAAGAGTAAATCTGTAAGAGCAGTAGATAAACAATAATAGTCTAACTAAAGCGTAAATGTGTAACAGTAGTAGATAAACAATAATAGTCTAACAGTAGTAGATAAACAATAATAGTCTAACTAAATAGTAAATGTGTAACAGTAGTAGATAAATAATACTAGTTTAACTAAAGAGTAAATGTGTAACAGTAGTCGATAAATGATAATAGTTTATTTGAAGGTTAAATGTGTAACAGTAGTAGGAGTATTCGGACTTATAGTTTTAAAATGGTTTAATGATTTCTTTTCAGGACTGAATCCTGGTGTTGTAGCATAACTGTATAAGTGTTATTTAGAAGTAGCGCCTGATGTATGTTATTCCTCAGCTTGTATAATTAACTCGTTTCTTTTTTCTTAGAGGTCGTGTCGACATTGTCTTCCCGATTTCTTGTGTAGACCATTATTTCATAAATATTTGTCAGCGTATATTTTTTGAACCGCTGGACCTGTTGTCACTAAACCTGACATATTCTTAAGCTCCCCCATGGAGAGTGATATAGTGGGGGTCGTTCGGATCTGAGCCTCTGTGTGCTCCTGGTAGTATTCTCTCGATTTCAGTGAAACTTGGTCTGCTGCAGTGTTATTCCCCCCACCCCACCCTACCCCCTCCGTGACTGACGTAGGGAGACCTGCATTTGATAATTTCAGAACTTTCCAGACGTACAACGTAGTTATTTAATTAAACGCTGAGATGTAAGTGTAATAAACTATTTTAATTCTCAATGTTATGGCTAGATGTCGCTAGTTGATTTACCACTAAAACGGTAATTTATTTTACGACAGGGATCTTTTGTAATCTCAAAAAGATGAGATTACTGTCGCAGTCACGACGGGGTTCTATACAGATTTAAACTTTGTTCCGAGAAACACTAACTCTGTTAAGAAAAACATTATTTTACTGTCATTTGTTCGTCGTGGTTGACAGTAACTAAATCAGTAACCTGAGTGCGGAACATTTCCCGTTTCTCTCGCTAGCGGAGGAGGGGCGCTGCAGTCGACCGCTGTCCCACGAGCTATATTTCCTGGCTGCGGATCGTCGTGCGGGTAAACAGACGGCTGAATCGTCGACGTCAACCCTGGTTAACTTGCAGTTCTCACACTCAGTTTCTGTCAGTAGCAGTTCGTAAGCTGGAAAAAAATACACTGAAGTATTTACTTCTGCTTGTCCAGAGTTGACCCTTATCGCCAGTAAAATATTCTATTGTACCTGTCCAGACGGTTCGGCCGTCAAGCCCAAAGAGAAAGTGACGTCGCGCCCACCGGTCGATCCCGCATGGTACTTCTCACTCTCTCTGCACGAGCGAATGGATTTGGGGCAAAGCCTATCCGAGTGGGTGAGGGATAAGCCCCTGGGTATTCTGCTGCTAGATACTGCAGATCGGGCGGTGTTGAAAGTAGCAGGTAAGTAATACATGTGTTTTTGTTGACTCGTAACGTAGACACAGAGAAAGTTCCACAGCCAGCAAATAAACGTAGTTAAGAATGAAACATATCGCGTGGTTTGTACGTATAATCGTTTCTAACACCTATCGTTTCTTCCACATCTGTCGTGTGCAATCTTCAGTTTTTCAGTTTCAAATAAGCGTCAGTGAATTACATCATGATCCTGGGTGTGGCGTTTACATGGCTAAACTCTCAGTAACCGTGTTCCTTGTACATAGTGTAACGTTTTTATTAATAATTCTGCGACTTTCTGAAAGAGCTAAA
The DNA here is from genome assembly GCF_004210375.1 of Tachypleus tridentatus. Classification (NCBI taxonomy): domain Eukaryota; kingdom Metazoa; phylum Arthropoda; class Merostomata; order Xiphosura; family Limulidae; genus Tachypleus; species Tachypleus tridentatus. The sequence goes on from NC_134830.1 coordinate 148,657,255, forward strand.
TCTGACACAGATTTAGTAAACACGTAAGACAATATTGAAGTGGTTTGTTGATAAACTAATTTTTTGCTAAGTTATCACCAGTAAAACTTGTAAGTTTCTTTAGGGCTGATACTGGTACAACTTAGCTGTACCTGATAATCAGAGTTATGTCGTTCATTTGGTACCAGTAAACTTTAGCTGCCATTCTAAGCATACCCTGGGATCTTAGTAGTATCCTATGTCGAGTTTGTCACCTCTTGGGAACAGCTGAGTGCGGAGAAATGGGTGAATCACAAACATTCCGTTCTTGAGGGTAGGAGAGGAGATCTCTACGCAATATAAAGAGATTCTTTGTTTCGAAGGCATTTAAAACGTTTGCGTACCTAGTTCTATGTAAACATAACTATGTCGTGTTCTCTCCGTAATATTAATTATCGCTTAGTTGATTTGCTGGTCATCTCAGTATCTGCACGTTCCAAGGGCAATTTCCTTGTAAGCCCAGGTTTTAAGGTTAACCCACAAACCTGCCTAGCATCAGTTTTATTTTCATACAGCTACCACCTCTATCCTAATCCTTCCGTCTCCAGGAAGTGCTTTATAACTTTTGGTGTCAAAGATCTAGTTAACCCTAAAACTGTACAATGTTAGATATATAAAGAGCGTGAGAATCTTTATATACGTATACAGCGCCTTCAGTACTCGAATGTTCTGCGTAACATTGGCCACTAAGTAACCACCACCACGAAAAACTGAAAGAGAAACTCCAGGTAACCTGGTTAAAGGTTCCTGTGTCTTCACACTGAATTGTCAGTAGAAACTCACATCTTCCAAAGTTCTGTTATGGCATCTTTATTTATTTATTTTTTTACGTTACAAGTGTAACTGTAAGATTGTTTTAGTTATGATATTTGGGTGATTTGTGTGATTTTGTAGATGATTTGTGAAGCGTTGATATATGGACAATTTAGGAAAACTCCCATCCACTTCCTGTGGTTCGATGGGTGTTGTATTAGAAAGCACGTTGTCAGTTGTTGCTTTAAAAAAAAAGAAAAGAAAGAAAACAAGCAATAATCGGTAACAGTATTTTTTTCTGTGTTGTCACAGTATAAATACACAGCATTAGGTTTTGTGTTCTGCTGTTAATTATTGTGTGCTTTGGTTGCAAGTTATTTAATTGCCATGACAGCGGTAGTCTTTGCAACTGTTGGTTTCAGTTTTTGAAAGTTCGTACACTTTACGTAACTGGTGTTAGCCCTAACTATGATTACTGGTTTTGATGGTCAGTTTTTCTGTCCCTTCGTCAGTTAGTAACAACTGAGTCAAAATTCCCTTATTTAAGAATATTATTATTTAAACACTTATAGACTTTATTTGAGGCGTATTTATTTTCCGCATTAAGACCCGTAGAAATGCCACTAGTGTTTTTATTACTAATTATTCGTTAGGTCTTCAGTAGATCGTTGTGCTGGCGTCACTTGAAATCGATTGGGCTTTGCTCCATTTGGGAGGGGTCTGCGTTTTGTTTAGAAATCGATATTTGCTCAATGCGCATGGGCTTCGCGAACATACACTGCACACGATTCAAGTTTTATTGCCACTGCATCATATGGCGTTAGGGTTAGCAGCTTCGTAATCACTCTGCAGTTTATTTCATGTTCTGCTACCAGGTGGCGGACACTAAAGAAAAGAAACCGCAAAGTTTTTTTTTTTTTAAACCGTGAATCTGATTGGAAATTATATATATATATATATATTAGTGAAAATTAATACTCATGGATTTAAGTAAATAAAATCGAAAGGGAGGACTGCCTTAAAAACAGCAAATTCAAACTTCTTACTAATTACATTTTTTTGTTATAACCAAAAACAGGCCGAAACAAAAATAAATTAAAAAATAAATAACACCGCACAATAATAACTTGTACCCTGGGATCTTTTCAATTAGTGCAGCGTGTTTTTATTTGCTAGTTTTGTTTCGGCCTGTTTTTGGTTATAACAAACTATTTTATAGATATATATTGTTTAATTCTTATAGAGATGTTAATTCGAGTCTTCGAAAAACTAAAAAAAATTGAACGTTTGCTACTGATGTGTAAAAGTACGTTGGTGATTTAAATAAATCAGTAGGAATAAGAATACTTCTAAATAAAACTACACCATATCAGAAGTTGTAGTGAAGATTTGTTTTTTGGGAGGAAACTGTTTTAATTTTCGATTTCACAAAGAAGTTTACTATTTTACTTCACTAAAACTAACCACATATCTAAACACATATCGAACTTTATAAATAATATATTAAACTATGGTAATGATGTATGTGATTGTCGAGGCTACGTGAGATTGTTGGAATTTTTAAACACAGATACTAACAAATAAAGGATATGTGATATTGTTAGAGTTTAGACAAGTAAAATATACAGGGTGGCTCGTAAGTCCCTACCATCCATATATCTTATGTATCCAGTGTATCTGTGTGCTGTCCCTCATTTTCGCTGCATAATATTATGCGACGCCATGTTCTGTAAGAAATTTTCAAGTGTAAATGGGCTTACATCGGCCATATTTCTCTGAAAAAAAAAAGAAACAAATTTATAATACATGCGTAATTGAATATAACATAATAACATATGGATGGGTAGGGACTTACGGGCCACCCTGTATATTATTAGCGTTTTTAGACCGTGGTATCAACAGATGAAAACACGTAATATTATTGTTTTTAAAGTTATGTGAAAAACAAACAGAATATACGTGGTATTGTACAATCTAAATAACAGAATGAATAGAATATAGATGGAACGAAGCGACATGAACTATTTAAACAGCATATTTAAACAGAAAATTAAACTTAACGTAAAAAATTTAAACAGCATGATTTCGTTTTACTATACACGAAACACGTGATCAGATGTATAACTACCACAACAATAGCATGTCGTTTTTAGACCAAAAATCATTTTCGTCATTTACATTAATGAAATACTTTCTTATACATTGGAACCTCTACGTTACCTCGAAATAACAGTACGGTTAGGTCCTTCAAAGTTAGTTTTGTTTTGAAATAATTCGCGATCCGACCTCCGCAAGTACATTGCAAATACTCCCATTATGGAACTTTGCGTTAAAACAGCAACAAGAAAAGACTTCGTAACATGAAATTGTAAAGGTGAAATACAGAAACAGCTGGTGTAGCCAGATGAACAGCTGATATTAACGTTGTAGTTTTAACAAACATCAACATCTGATAACAAGTGAGAATATAAACACTGCCTGAGTGAGTCCAAACGTGTCCATATAGGTTGTCCACCTTGTTAAATGGACTCCAGCTTTGTTGTCTGAAGAAATGTTTGTTGTTGTTTTTTCTTCTCAGATCCCAAATATAAATTTCAGATGCCGAACAGTGGGATTTGACCATTACTCCTATAATACATCCATAGCCCATAAAGTAAGGAAAGTAATTTATTTTCTTGAAGGTAAGTGCACGTGATCTTCAGCTGCACAGTCCAGCACGTGATACATTCGGTTCAGTGATTTATTTTCTTGAAGGTAAGTACATGTGATCTTCAGCTGCATAGTCCGGCACGTTGACCACTGGGCTGGGCTGGTCAGTCAGCATGTGATACATTCTGTTCAGTGATTTATTTTCTTGAAGGTAAGTACACGTGATCTTCAGCTGCACAGTCCGGCACGTTGACCACTGGGCTGGGCTGGTCAGTAAGCACGTGATACATTTTAGTTCAGCAGACAGAATAATGCGAGCAGCCTCCCCTCATTCATACTGTATACAATTCTCGTCACACACACACATGTATACGTAAGTATCCACGTCACGTAGTCGAGGGTGCAGGTGTGAGCGTATTTGTCCCATGGAAACTAAAATTTTTGTGCAAATCCCGGGACTTGAAGATCCCTCATAAGCTGATATATAGAAAGCCAAGGCCGACAGGCCCCCTGTCATGTTTGGCTCACCACAAAGGGGACGTACCCCCATGCTGGAAACACTTGTTTAACACGCTGGTACAAAAAGGGAAGCCACTGAGGACAAACTTTGTATTATATAATTATACGTTGTTGAAAACACTTGAGAGATGTTGATTTAGTACAGAACTGCACAAACAGACTCTCTGTCCATCGTAGGGAACCGAACCCCAGATTTTAGCGTTACTTAAACTTATCAATGAACCACTGGAGAGTCGCTTAAAATATCTTTTTACGTGTTTCTTACACGTTGTTTGTATACTTGACTCGATTGACACCCTTTTATGTTTGTACATTTGGAATACTAATTAGACAACAGAAAGGTGTAGACCAGATTAACACACTATGAGAAGATTCCAAAATGGATATCGATAGGTTGACCAAGGATTATCAGGGTTTGTAATCTTTACTAACCATCGTTTTCCTTTCTTGTGTGTAGGCCCGGCATGGCCAGGTGGGTTAAGGCGTTGGACTTATAATCTGAGGGTCGCGGGTTCGAATTCCCGTCACACCAAACATGTTCGCCCTTTCAGCCGTGGGGGCGTTATAATATTCGGTCAATCCCACTATTCGTTGGTAAAAGAGTAGCCCAAGAGTTGGCGGTGGGTGGTGATGACTAGCTGCCTTCCCTCTAGTCTTACACTGCTAAATTAGGTACGGCTAGCGCAGATAGCTCTCGTGTAGTTTTGTGCGACATTCAAAAACATTCTTATGAAATATTTTAATTTCTGAATTTATAATATTTTAATCAGTTCTGGGATCGAGTGCTTCTGGGCTACCTGTGAATCTTGGGTAATGTAATTCTTGAACTACCAGTTCTTTATTGTTAGTGGCGGCATTGTTGTCATGGTATTAAGCTTCATGACTACAATATATCTTGTTTGTGAACCATTACTGTTGCTTTCTAGATATTGTTTAGCAGTGTGACTGCAGCCCTAGTGGCTGAACGGTAAGCTTGATGGCTTGTAGTGTAAAATTAAGGGTAATATTCCTGTGATTCACTGAGCGCAGTTAGCCGATTGTGCAACTTTCCGTTTACACAAGCGTTAATGATACAAACATACTAATACTGTGACTTGCGTACAGTTGTATCCACTAGACAGAAATAGCCTGGTACGTTCTTAGGAATGTTGTTATGTTTGGACTGAAACCCTCAGTTCCAGTTTATTACAAGCATCCACAAAGGTCAGCATTTTAAAACAGTGTCTTTAAAAAGGTGCCTCAATAAGGATAATAGAATGTTAATTAGTGTATCATGTAACTCGTCATTACTGGGTGTAGTTTGGCTCTGTTGAACTGTGTTGTTCAGCAGAAAAAAATAGTTCGGCAGATTGTTTCTTGACTGTGGTATTCCTTAAATTCAACGAGAACGTGAGAAGTGGATTCTATTTTTATAGTGAAATGAACCGGAATTGTAATATTTTTATTTTTAAAAACTGATAAGCATATAACTCCCTCTATCGTCCAAACAGTCTTAAAAACTTGATCAAACAATAACTCTCAGTGAAATCTGTTGTCTATGTTCCCTCATAGGAAGCACTGAAGTCTTGTTTCTGTCATTCACAATCCGCTATTTTGTAATTTGTTTTTAATTTCAAGAAGTAGAAAGTACTTCCAACTTATTTACCTACGTACTCTTTCCCCCACTAGGGATCGCATATTTCCATTGTAACTTTTACGTTGAACGTTATGAGAGAACTCGTTCAGATTATTTGATTGTCAGTCTGCTAACCCTATTTTTGCTGTTGAAGAAGAGCTAATGTTGCGAAGTAATTTAGGCTTAGTGCATGTGCTAATTAATGTGCTTTTGTTCCTAGAAAAACGAAACGGTGTCTGTCAATTAGACTTGTGACCATGGAGGCAGCTATAACTTGTTGCTTTACGTCTCTCCGAAAATTTTTTGTGACGTCATAATCCCTTGTAGAGGGCGTTTTCGTGTCAAGCTAGAAGTTACTGTATACAGATGTCCGGAATCAAACATTATTTTACTTTACTAAATACGTCGATATAGGCCTATATTTTTTGAGAAATAACTAAATTTTAAATTAAAAGTTTATTAGTGTCTGGAAGAATATGAATATTCAAGAAATAATATGAATAGAGTAAGAAAGAGAGTTGAATTTCTCTAGAACCTTCACTTATAAAAAACAATCATGCAGTGAAAACTGCCTGGCAGGCGCCTGTGTGAACCTGGTGACGACACTGTTGTTACAAACTTGTAAGTTATTATGTCATCCACTGCAAGTGACATTCCTATGTTCTATTTTTTCCATGTCACTGTAGAAGATTTCTTTGCTTTACATTTCTGTAATATGTATTTGAATGTAAAATGTTACGAATTTCCTTGAGGTACTACTGCTTAAATTTTAATACACGATTGGTACAAACATCTTCAGACAAACTAGGCGTAAATAAAAAGAGGTATGAACGTTTAGTAATATGTAGTGAAGGAACTAGGCTCTGGAAACCTGTTTCTCATGTTGATTAGCCTTAAAACATGGAGCAGTCTTGAAAAAGAAAATTTTTATCACGAGACACGATGTGGGATAAATCATGAAGTACACTGTTAATAGATAAGAAAGTAAAAGTATAGTATTTTTAATTTTAACCGCAGCGAGATTCAGACATAACTTCCCCCTAAATCAGAATTGTTAATCAAATGGAGAGCAATCAAGTTGCGGAACCCGCTGCCTACACAGTTACTCTTAATCGAATAGTAGCATTTTGACTGCGACACTTATAGCGCCTCAACAGTTGAAAGTGCAAAGCGTGTTCGGCAAGTATATCTCGAGGTCGAACCTTAGATCTTTCGACATGCAGCCTAGCCCGATAAAAATAGTACAACAACTTTAATTGGAGTAATATACGTGTTATGTTTGGATGCTTAATTTTTATTAGATATGTATTTTTAAATGTTTTTATAACATGTTTTATATTACACATATGTAAACAGAATAATTACATGTGAGGCCAACCATAAATAAATATTATTTGTGATGTAAATTCTGTTTATTCTCGGCAGTACAAGTTGATGCTTGTGTATCTATTCGTTTACATTGTTGTTAACTTCCACAAGGACCTAGTGTTCACCATAAATATTGTTGGGGCTCCTGTTTGTCGTCGCTAGGTGACATCACAAAGACAACTGCGAAAAGAACGTTGAACTTTGATGTGTAGTAAATCAGTTCCAGTCTTTCAGTATCGAAGGAAAGGCCTTCTCGGCAGCGGCACGAGGCAGAAGTAAGCTAAGTTACACACTTTACATACTGGTAACTTGAACGTGGTCAGTAAAGTTTTTTTTATTTCGCGCAAAGCTACTCGAGGGTTATCTGCGCTAGCCGCCCCTAATTTAGCAGTGTAAGACTAGAGGGAAGGCAACTAGTCATCACTGTCCACCGACAATGAATAGTGGGAGTGACCATCACATTATAACTCCCCACAGCTGAAAGGGCAAGCATGTTTGGCGTGACGGGGATTTGAACCCGCGACCCTAAGATTACGATTCGAGTGCCTTAACCACCAGGCCAGTCAGTGAAGGGAGAGACGTGATTAAAATAATTTGCAGTTTTTAAGAGATTTGATATGACAAAGTATCGATCAACGAACGTCGTACATCTTAGAGGTAAAACTGGTTTAACTTGACGAAACAATGTAAAGTCACTATGACAACAACTTGGCTTTTCCCAGCGGCTGTTCTGGGGAACTCAATCTTAACCGTAAGATTACCACAACGGCTTTTTTAGCACTTTGTTCCAAGTCCTCATCCGTGGCTCAACGGTAAGCTTGAGTATTTATAGGTTAAAAATCTGGGGTCAATATCCGTGGTGGGCACGATGTAGATAGCTTTGTATGTAGTTTTATGCTTAAATATATATACACTAAATTTGTTATTTATGAAATATTAATAAGATATGAATAAAATAAAATAAATATACCAACAGTATTTCAATTAACGCCCTCTATGTATTTACAAAGACAGTTTAGTCATTTCACTCCCTCTCTCGACGGTATCTTAGCAGTAAGCCTAATAACGATCGGCAGAACTCAGCACTTTGTGCTTGATAAGAAAAGAAACAAACGCTGATTTTTTGTTTATGGTCGTTTCTCTAATTTGAGTATTGTAACAAGTGAAAACTAAACATTACTTAATATGGTGTAATATGTGGGCCCCGTCTGCAATGAACGGTATGAAATTCTGTAATTTAAAGATCAAGAGACGAAGGTCACTAGGAAACATATATGCCTAACATTAGTGGTAGTTCGTTGGTAAAGACGTTATTTTAGTCTTAACAAATTCAGGCTATCACAAAGTCGTATCGATGTTACATTTATCAGTCTATTACAGTACTTTATAGGTAACTGTTTTGTACTTTCCGACTTATAGATACGCACGTTCTCAACCAACGAGTAATTTCTGTGATACTATAAATTTTGTACAGATATGAACATTCTTGACCCACAAACAGTTGCTATGGTTATCGGTCGCGATGTAGATAAATACATAGTGTTGCTATGGTTATAGTAAAGATTTCTTCATTTCGTGTTTGATTTGTTTCGTTCAGTCGCTTGTTCTCGCACGCACGTGCCTTCTACCCCCTAATAAATTGAAGGCATTTTAGTTGTGTTTTTTAACGCAGTTATTGATTACTTATTCTGCATTATGCCAAAAACTGCTACTCTGTTTTTTTTTCGTCTGCCTTTTCCACTTCATTAACATGTTCAAAGAAATGTTCATCTCCAGCTGGCCCTCTCTAACAACCGTTTTATCTTTTATTCAAAACACCGTACCTTTTCACGGTACCACAGCATATTTAGTTATACTTTTTATCTGTTTTCTGTAGCTGTCATGATATTACAGTAGTTACGAACATTTGCTAAATCTACAACATTGTACTGCGTGTTGGTTTTGTCAGTGTTTTACAGTTCTAACATTTCCAATCCCAATCATAACGTTCGTCAATAGATCCTCTATACCAGGGGTTCTTAACCAGGGGTGCGAAGATGATTCCCAAGGGGTGCAAGGATACCCATGAATAATTAAAGCAAATCTATATTTTTACATAAGAGTATGCTTTATATTTCTCCAGGGGGTGCGAGAAATGATTACTGATTTGAAAGGGGTGCAAACACTGAAAAAGGTTAAGAACCACTGCTCTATACACAAACGACAAATTACTGTCACACCTATCTGCAGTGAACTTTATAATTAAGCCTAATGAATAAAATATTTTGCAATTCAATCCAGTAAATAAGAAATTACTGGATTTGAAGACATCCTGTTTTATGCTGACGAAATAGATCAGAACATTTTCAACATTCATAAATTCTTCGATACAAAAACGATTTACCTTCATCAAAGTTGCAAAGAAAATGGTAATTTCTCAGAAAAGCAAAAGTGATATGGCATTATGCACAATTTAAACTTGACCATTATACATCCATGAACGGTTAAAGGTCTGGCCCAAAAGGAAAGAGTTACAATGTACCTATCTATCGTAAATTGCAAAATACTGTTTATTATTACTTGTCGGTTAATGTATCTTTATTGGCTCGAACTTACATGTTTTTCTTTATCTTATCAGTAATAATTCTTTTCTTTTATTTTCGTATTTTTTCTTTATTTTCAGTAGATTAAGGTTGGTATATCGTTTACAGATATTAGATATTAAAATACGATACTGGAAAGCGAATCATTATTCATCTTTCAGTTTTATTACTAAATAAAAATTTTTTATTTATGACGTAATCTTGTTTAAAGTTATGTCTACGTAACATAATTTTGTATTATTAAACTATCACGTTGAATGTATGTTGTCAAAAGAACTAATGTAAATATTTCCAATTCGTGAAGTAAACATGAGAGAAATAAACTGAATCCTATAACTTCATAAGCTATGACACGTATATAAAATTTAATAATATAACATCGATAGTAGTGCTATTTATAGATTACGGAATAAAAAAGATTTCACGGGATAAGTGTATTTTTATTACATGACTTTAAATGACCTTAAATATACGCTGATAATAATAAAATTTAAATAGAATTAATTTATGTGGCGTTGTTTATGCGTATCTTTTTAATGCGGCTCTTTTGATCTACGTTAAATAAGGTATTCGTTGTACAGGGCCGAGATACACTTTTATTGGTTGGAATGCTGTATTTGTCGCTTAGTAACAACTCGAATCATTACGAAGCGCGGTAAGACTTCATCGTAAGCGTAACCTAAAATTACAATAAAAACTAGCTAAAAAAGGCAGCACAAATGTTGCTTAAGACAGTATGTGATGTACGTTGTGAATGTTTTAAACTTAAAACAACAACATTATTGCCTATACGAATATATTAGTTTATTTTAAAGGGTTTCTGAAGCGTGAGGCCTACATGCACTCGTAAGGTTTGCTTACATATAATAATGTCTCTAATATCAACCAATTATTACACTTGTATTATTATTATTGACTAAATACTTATAAAAGTGATTCATGTTTCCTGTTTAAAAGAAACATTGATTTCAAAAGCAGAGAAATAACGCTCGAGATTCATGACGAGAAACACACTTGAAGTAAAAATGTATCTTAGGAGAGCTGGTATGGATATTAATACTTTTACTGACCTGTTAACCTGAAGATGACCTAAGAAGGTCGAAACGTTGTCTTCTGCTTTATTAGTAAAAGTGTTAATACCCATACCAGCCGTCCTGATATACAACGCTCCGTATTGTAAAATTTCGAATGGCTTTTATGTGGCGCTTGTCGTTGGTGTCTCAGTGAACTTTTATATCAAATATTGACTTGCTTATATCTCTGCAGATAACTTGTCGTGATAGTTGTTAATTTTAACGACAGTCTGTGTAATTGATAAATATGTTTCAAATACAACAAGCAAAATATATAGTTTTATATAACACATTTTACTCTCTGACACCAGATAGTATAAGATCAGTAGATATGTTGAAACTTAAAGATTTAAGTTGCTATTGCACTATTACATTTTATTAAACTAAGTTATGCGATAAACGTGCTTAATGAAAAAAAAGGCCTACGTTACGTTTGTCAAGAGTTATAGCACCAGTGCCATTTAGCCGTAATTATAACTTTATTTCTCAGACATTTGGAAGTGTCATGAGAAACATATCATTATCAGCACTGATTGAAAAATAAAAAATCACTGAAAAGTTTGGTCTGATTTCGCGAAAAGTCACACAATGGCTCTCTGCTCTGATCATTCCTGATTTAGCAATGTGTGTGTCTTCTTACAGCAAAACCACATCGGGCGATCCGGTATGGCTAGGTGGTTAAGGCACTCGACTAGTAATCAGGCGGTCGCGGGTTCGAATTCCCGTCACACCAAACATGCTCACCCTTTCAGCCGTGGGGCGTTATAATGTTACAGTCAATCCCACTATTCGTTGGTAAAAGAGTAGTCCAAGAGTTGGTGGTGGGTGGTGATGACTAGCTGCCTTCTATCTCGTCTTACACTGCTAAATTAGGGACGAATATATATGTAGAAACGGCTCGTTTGGTTTGAGAAAATATTTTACAAGCCGTTTTTACATATATATTTTTGTTTACAAGTGGGTTTTCTCGACATCACTGATTAAATTAGGGACGGCTAGAGCAGATAACCCTCGTATAGCTTTGTGAGAAATTCAGATCAAACTAGACCGGGCTATCTGCTGAGTCCACCGAGGGAAAATTTAGTAGTGGTAGACTAGAAGGAAAGCAGATCGTCATCACTAACTCTTGGGCTACTCTTTTACTAATGACCAGAGGGATTTATCATAAGATAATAGCATCTCTCTGGACGAGTATGTTTGAGGGGGATTCGGACTCGCAACTCTCCTATTACGAGTCGAGCGCCCTAACCACCTGTCCAGACCAAATGTCAAGTAATACTTCAAAGAGAGAGTTTGTGATTTTAATAAAAGTTCATTTTCTAATGGAATAAAATGGAAGCTGAAAATAATATCGTACACTTTAGAACGAAATAACACACTCTGATACTATGTATATTCTTTCTCCATCTTTAACATTTATAAAACCTCTGTCTCGTTTCTGGGAAAAACACCTACCTATGCTGGTAGTTCATGTAAATCTTAAACTTTTGACCCTGAGAAAATAAAACAAAATTTTACGTCATCGCTAAAGTTGTGCGTACAGCCAATCAGGTCAAAGCCTATGAACTGATTGAAAACGATTTGTAAGCATGCGCCCACAGCCATCTGTATGTCAAAGTGATTTTCCTGACTATAGATTTTGGCTGTCCATGTTTGATGAGAAATACTTCTGTGTGTTGAGGTGGGTGGAATTATAATTAATTATGAGGCTTATTTTTATGGTATCGCGCGACTTTTAGGGTTTCAGCGCAAGGCTTAGCTTCCGTGTACGTTTGTCCATTTCTACGTCGGTTCCTTTTCGGTATTAATAAATCATTGGTTAAAAGTTAAGAAAAAAAAATTACACTCCAGATAAATATAAAAGAATATAGTTTTATTTAAAACCAACGTTGCGGCTTCTTCACGGTTAATATGCATAACTGATTGATATTCTTATATTTATCTCGAATATAAAGGTAATTTTTTCTTAACTTCTATAAAAATATGCAAGTCCCTCCAGTATGCACCACATTGGTTATTACGGATTCTTCTAAGGTACATCCGGGTCATCTTTAATCTAGCAGAGGTACTTCAAGTGATTCATGCAGGATAGGAATGTGAACATAAGTCTAGATCCAATAATGAGAACAAAAATGTGAACATAAGTCTGTATTCAATAATGAGAACAAAAATGTGAACATAAGTCTGTATTCAATAATCAGGACAGGAATGTGAACATAAGTCTAGATCCAATAATGAGAACAAAAATGTGAACATAAGTCTGTATTCAATAATCAGGACAGGAATGTGAACATAAGTCTAGATCCAATAATGAGAACAAAAATGTGAACATAATTCTGTATTCAATAATCAGGACAGGAATGTGAACATAAGTCTAGATCCAATAATGAGAACAAAAATGTGATCATAAGTCTGTATTCAATAATCAGGACAGGAATGTGAACATAAGTCTAGATCCAATAATGAGAACAAAAATGTGAACATAAGTCTGTATTCAATAATCAGGACAGGAATGTGAACATAAGTCTAGATCCAATAATGAGAACAAAAATGTGAACATAAGTCTGTATTCAATAATCAGGACAGGAATGTGAACATAAGTCCAGATTCAGTGATGAGGACAGGAATGTGAACATAAGTCTAGGTTCAATAATGAGAACAAAAATGTGAACATAAGTCTAGGTTCAGTAATCAGGACAGGAATGTGAACATAAGTCCAGGCTCAATAATTAGGACAGGAATGTAAACATAAATCTAAGTACAATAACTGTTATAACAAACCTTGAGTGACGTGGGGCGGCCAGGTGGATTTAAGCCCTACACTTCCTTCCCTTATGCTATAAAAGTGCTTTTTTTATTTTGTCAGTGTCACAGAATATCTGCTAGTAATAAAAGATACTCCTAGTTTTTTCTTGCTGTGTGTTGTTATGGAAACAACAACACAGCGACGTCTAGGTCTTAACAGTAAGATAACAACCATGATAGGTTATTAAACGTTAATACAGAATAATCACTGTTTAGTGTTAGGTTTTAATAGCGTTTATATTACAGCTTGAACAGAAATAACAAGATTAGACGTTTGATCTCATAGCTCTGTATTCTGGATGTACCAGATGCAGCCGACAATGACTAAGTCTCCCATAACACTGATCTTCTCCCACCAAAAAATATCTTGCCCTACAGTGCCTGAGAAGTGTTTTTTTTATCAATGAGTCCTCGTTTTTTTAATGTCCTATACACGTTATTGCAAAGGTTCATTTGTTTTGTATTTAAGCCGTCTACAAACCCTGATAAAGTATTCGCTCAAACAATACATGTGTCACCTTCTGTAACCAGAGGTCTAGCTAGTTGACGTGAATGTTTTTAACAAATGAACGAACCTTTAAACGCCCAAACATGTGTATTACGTCATAACAAAGGATACTCACTTTTGATGGCGCTAGTAATTAAGGTGGTCGATTTCAATACCGTGTTTACTCTCGAAGTCTTTCCAGACTTATAATTTATCATTAGTTCTGGTTTGTTTCGGCAATGTACTTTAAAACGCAGGGTGTGACATGATGGACGTCGCAATAACCTTGACCTTTAATACAGTCTATGTTGTCACTACCTAGACTTTTCTTGCAGTCTCCAAACATCTACAAGTTATACGCTACCCCTACACGTGGAAAGGTTATCTGTAGATGGCGCTGAGATAAAGTAGAATAGGCAAAGGGTGTGGTTCTGTCATTTTCATTTTTTCGCAACTAAGTGGTTACTCAGTAATGAAGGTTAAAGAAGCTTCTCGATAAAATAAAATTTGTTGAATTTACATTTAAAATATTTTAAGGTCCATCGTTTTACCCTTATTATTATGTCAGTGACGTACAGGCTTTAGGTTGGGCGTAAAAGGTGTAATTACCACTGCAGTACAGAGTTGTACTTTGGATGATATTTGTCTTACGCCTTATCAGACCACATCCACTCAAACAGAACTCAGTGTTCATGGGAATGTTTGATTAGTAATTATCCAGAAACACGAGGCTCATTACCTGAAACTCCCCAGTGGCATTCAGCTAGAAACCAGGTTTCGATACACAACGATGGGATGACCATAGATAGTCCATTGTTTAGTTTGTGCTTCATTCTCGGCATGGCCAGGTGGTTGAGGCACTTGAGTCGTAATCCGAGGGTCGCGAGTTCGAATCCCCGTCATACCAAACATGCTCGCCCTTTCAGTCGTGGGGGCGTTATAATGTGCGGTCAATTCCACTATTCGTTAGAGTAGGCGGTGAATGGTGATGACTAGCTGCCTTCCCTCTAGTTTTACACTGCTAAATTAGGGACGGCTAGCGCAGATAGCCTTCGTGTAGCTTTGCGCGAAATTCCAAACAAACATTCCTAACCTGGATTCTTTAATTGGAATTCTGATATGTTGCTACTTTAAAGAAAGTAGTTACTTTACGTGATATCGAAATGTATGTCTCTTTTCTCTAAAACTAATAATAGTAATAATAAGCAGTAGTCCAGTAATAACACTAATAATAGTAATAATAAGTAGTAGTCCAGTAATAACACTAATAATAGTAATAATAAGCAGTAGTCCAGTAATAAAACTAATAATAGTAATAATAAGCAGTAGTCCAGTAATAACACTAATAATAGTAATAATAAGCAGTAGTCCAGTAATAACACTAATAATAGTAATAATAAGCAGTAGTCCAGTAATAAAACTAATAATAGTAATAATAAGCAGTAGTCCAGTAATAACACTAATAATAGTAATAATAAGCAGTAGTCCAGTAATAACACTAATAATAGTAATAATAAGCAGTAGTCCAGTAATAACACTAATAATAGTAATAATAAGCAGTAGTCCAGTAATAAAACTAATAATAGTAATAATAAGCAGTAGTCCAGTAATAAAACTAATAATAGTAATAATAAGCAGTAGTCCAGTAATAAAACTAATAATAGTAATAATAAGCAGTAGTCCAGTAATAACACTAATAATAGTAATAATAAGTAGTAGTCCAGTAATAACACTAATAATAGTAATAATAAGCAGTAGTCCAGTAATAAAACTAATAATAGTAATAATAAGCAATAGTCCAGTAATAAAACTAATAATAGTAATAATAAGCAGTAGTCCAGTAATAAAACTAATAATAGTAATAATAAGCAGTAGTCCAGTAATAAAACTAATAATAGTAATAATAAGCAGTAGTCCAGTAATAACACTAATAATAGTAATAATAAGTAGTAGTCCAGTAATAACACTAATAATAGTAATAATAAGCAGTAGTCCAGTAATAAAACTAATAATAGTAATAATAAGCAGTAGTCCAGTAATAAAACTAATAATAGTAATAATAAGCAGTAGTCCAGTAATAAAACTAATAATAGTAATAATAAGCAGTAGTCCAGTAATAAAACTAATAATAGTAATAATAAGCAGTAGTCCAGTAATAACACTAATAATAGTAATAATAAGCAGTAGTCCAGTAATAACACTAATAATAGTAATAATAAGCAGTAGTCCAGTAATAACACTAATAATAGTAATAATAAGCAGTAGTCCAGTAATAACACTAATAATAGTAATAATAAGCAGTAGTCCAGTAATAACACTAATAATAGTAATAATAAGCAGTAGTCCAGTAACAAAAACTAATAATAGTAATAATAAGCAGTAGTCCAGTAACAAAACTAATAATAGTAATAATAAGCAGTAGTCCAGTAATAAAACTAATAATAGTAATAATAAGCAGTAGTCCAGTAATAAAACTAATAATAGTAATAATAAGCAGTAGTCCAGTAATAACACTAATAATAGTAATAATAAGCAGTAGTCCAGTAATAACACTAATAATAGTAATAATAAGCAGTAGTCCAGTAATAACACTAATAATAGTAATAATAAGCAGTAGTCCAGTAATAAAACTAATAATAGTAATAATAAGCAGTAGTCCAGTAATAACACTAATAATAGTAATAATAAGCAGTAGTCCAGTAATAAAACTAATAATAGTAATAATAAGCAGTAGTCCAGTAATAAAACTAATAATAGTAATAATAAGCAGTAGTCCAGTAATAACACTAATAATAGTAATAATAAGCAGTAGTCCAGTAATAACATTAATAATAGTAATAATAAGCAGTAGTTCAGTAATAAAACTAATAATAGTAATAATAAGCAGTAGTCCAGTAATAACACTAATAATAGTAATAATAAGCAGTAGTCCAGTAATAACACTAATAATAGTAATAATAAGCAGTAGTCCAGTAATAAAACTAATAATAGTAATAATAAGCAGTAGTCCAGTAATAACACTAATAATAGTAATAATAAGTTGTAGTCCAGTAATAACACTAATAATAGTAATAATAAGCAGTAGTCCAGTAATAAAACTAATAATAGTAATAATAAGCAGTAGTCCAGTAATAAAACTAATAATAGTAATAATAAGCAGTAGTCCAGTAATAAAACTAATAATAGTAATAATAAGCAGTAGTCCAGTAATAAAACTAATAATAGTAATAATAAGCAGTAGTCCAGTAATAACACTAATAATAGTAATAATAAGCAGTAGTCCAGTAATAACACTAATAATAGTAATAATAAGCAGTAGTCCAGTAATAAAACTAATAATAGTAATAATAAGCAGTAGTCCAGTAATAAAACTAATAATAGTAATAATAAGCAGTAGTCCAGTAATAAAACTAATAATAGTAATAATAAGCAGTAGTCCAGTAATAACACTAATAATAGTAATAATAAGCAGTAGTCCAGTAATAAAACTAATAATGGTAATAATAAGCAGTAGTCCAGTAATAAAACTAATAATGGTAATAATAAGCAGTAGTCCAGTAATAACACTAATAATAGTAATAATAAGCAGTAGTCCAGTAATAACACTAATAATAGTAATAATAAGCAGTAGTCCAGTAATAACACTAATAATAGTAATAACAAGCAGTAGTCCAGTAATAACACTAATAATAGTAATAATAAGCAGTAGTCCAGTAATAAAACTAATAATAGTAATAATAAGTAGTAGTCCAGTAATAACACTAATAATAGTAATAATAAGCAGTAGTCCAGTAATAAAAGTAATAATAGTAATAATAAGCAGTAGTCCAGTAATAACACTAATAATAGTAATAATAAGCAGTAGTCCAGTAATAACACTAATAATAGTAATAATAAGCAGTAGTCCAGTAATAAAACTAATAATAGTAATAATAAGCAGTAGTCCAGTAATAACACTAATAATAGTAATAATAAGCAGTAGTCCAGTAATAACACTAATAATAGTAATAATAAGCAGTAGTCCAGTAATAAAACTAATAATAGTAATAATAAGCAGTAGTCCAGTAATAAAACTAATAATAGTAATAATAAGCAGTAGTCCAGTAATAAAACTAATAATAGTAATAATAAGCAGTAGTCCAGTAATAACACTAATAATAGTAATAATAAGCAGTAGTCCAGTAATAAAACTAATAATAGTAATAATAAGCAGTAGTCCAGTAATAAAACTAATAATAGTAATAATAAGCAGTAGTCCAGTAATAAAACTAATAATAGTAATAATAAGCAGTAGTCCAGTAATAACACTAATAATAGTAATAATAAGCAGTAGTCCAGTAATAACACTAATAATAGTAATAATAAGCAGTAGTCCAGTAATAAAACTAATAATAGTAATAATAAGCAGTAGTCCAGTAATAAAACTAATAATAGTAATAATAAGCAGTAGTCCAGTAATAAAACTAATAATAGTAATAATAAGCAGTAGTCCAGTAATAACACTAATAATAGTAATAATAAGCAGTAGTCCAGTAATAACACTAATAATAGTAATAATAAGCAGTAGTCCAGTAATAAAACTAATAATAGTAATAATAAGCAGTAGTCCAGTAATAACACTAATAATAGTAATAATAAGCAGTAGTCCAGTAATAACACTAATAATAGTAATAATAAGCAGTAGTCCAGTAATAACACTAATAATAGTAATAATAAGCAGTAGTCCAGTAATAACACTAATAATAGTAATAATAAGCAGTAGTCCAGTAATAACACTAATAATAGTAATAATAAGCAGTAGTCCAGTAATAAAACTAATAATAGTAATAATAAGCAGTAGTCCAGTAATAACACTAATAATAGTAATAATAAGCAGTAGTCCAGTAATAAAACTAATAATAGTAATAATAAGCAGTAGTCCAGTAATAAAACTAATAATAGTAATAATAAGCAGTAGTCCAGTAATAAAACTAATAATAGTAATAATAAGCAGTAGTCCAGTAATAAAACTAATAATAGTAATAATAAGCAGTAGTCCAGTAATAACACTAATAATAGTAATAATAAGCAGTAGTCCAGTAATAACACTAATAATAGTAATAATAAGCAGTAGTCCAGTAATAAAACTAATAATAGTAATAATAAGCAGTAGTCCAGTAATAACACTAATAATAGTAATAATAAGCAGTAGTCCAGTAATAACACTAATAATAGTAATAATAAGCAGTAGTCCAGTAATAAAACTAATAATAGTAATAATAAGCAGTAGTCCAGTAATAAAACTAATAATAGTAATAATAAGCAGTAGTCCAGTAATAACACTAATAATAGTAATAATAAGTTGTAGTCCAGTAATAACACTAATAATAGTAATAATAAGCAGTAGTCCAGTAATAAAACTAATAATAGTAATAATAAGCAGTAGTCCAGTAATAAAACTAATAATAGTAATAATAAGCAGTAGTCCAGTAATAAAACTAATAATAGTAATAATAAGCAGTAGTCCAGTAATAACACTAATAATAGTAATAATAAGCAGTAGTCCAGTAATAAAACTAATAATAGTAATAATAAGCAGTAGTCCAGTAATAAAACTAATAATAGTAATAATAAGCAGTAGTCCAGTAATAACACTAATAATAGTAATAATAAGCAGTAGTCCAGTAATAACACTAATAATAGTAATAATAAGCAGTAGTCCAGTAATAACACTAATAATAGTAATAACAAGCAGTAGTCCAGTAATAACACTAATAATAGTAATAATAAGCAGTAGTCCAGTAATAAAACTAATAATAGTAATAATAAGCAGTAGTCCAGTAATAACACTAATAATAGTAATAATAAGCAGTAGTCCAGTAATAAAACTAATAATAGTAATAATAAGCAGTAGTCCAGTAATAACACTAATAATAGTAATAATAAGCAGTAGTCCAGTAATAACACTAATAATAGTAATAATAAGCAGTAGTCCAGTAATAAAACTAATAATAGTAATAATAAGCAGTAGTCCAGTAATAAAACTAATAATAGTAATAATAAGCAGTAGTCCAGTAATAAAACTAATAATAGTAATAATAAGCAGTAGTCCAGTAATAAAACTAATAATAGTAATAATAAGCAGTAGTCCAGTAATAAAACTAATAATAGTAATAATAAGCAGTAGTCCAGTAATAACACTAATAATAGTAATAATAAGCAGTAGTCCAGTAATAAAACTAATAATAGTAATAATAAGCAGTAGTCCAGTAATAACACTAATAATAGTAATAATAAGCAGTAGTCCAGTAATAACACTAATAATAGTAATAATAAGCAGTAGTCCAGTAATAACACTAATAATAGTAATAATAAGCAGTAGTCCAGTAATAAAACTAATAATAGTAATAATAAGCAGTAGTTCAGTAATAAAACTAATAATAGTAATAATAAGCAGTAGTCCAGTAATAACACTAATAATAGTAATAATAAGCAGTAGTCCAGTAATAACACTAATAATGGTAATAATAAGCAGTAGTTCAGTAATAAAACTAATAATAGTAATAATAAGCAGTAGTCCAGTAATAAAACTAATAATAGTAATAATAAGCAGTAGTTCAGTAATAAAACTAATAATAGTAATAATAAGCAGTAGTCCAGTAATAAAACTAATAATAGTAATAATAAGCAGTAGTCCAGTAATAACACTAATAATAGTAATAACAAGCAGTAGTCCAGTAATAAAACTAATAATAGTAATAATAAGCAGTAGTCCAGTAATAACACTAATAATAGTAATAACAAGCAGTAGTCCAGTAATAACACTAATAATAGTAATAATAAGCAGTAGTCCAGTAATAAAACTAATAATAGTAATAATAAGCAGTAGTCCAGTAATAACACTAATAATAGTAATAATAAGCAGTAGTCCAGTAATAACACTAATAATAGTAATAATAAGCAGTAGTCCAGTAATAACACTAATAATAGTAATAATAAGCAGTAGTCCAGTAATAAAACTAATAATAGTAATAATAAGCAGTAGTCCAGTAATAAAACTAATAATAGTAATAATAAGCAGTAGTCCAGTAATAAAACTAATAATAGTAATAATAAGCAGTAGTCCAGTAATAAAACTAATAATAGTAATAATAAGCAGTAGTCCAGTAATAACACTAATAATAGTAATAATAAGCAGTAGTCCAGTAATAACACTAATAATAGTAATAATAAGCAGTAGTCCAGTAATAAAACTAATAATAGTAATAATAAGCAGTAGTCCAGTAATAACACTAATAATAGTAATAATAAGCAGTAGTCCAGTAATAAAACTAATAATAGTAATAATAAGCAGTAGTCCAGTAATAACACTAATAATAGTAATAATAAGCAGTAGTCCAGTAATAACACTAATAATAGTAATAATAAGCAGTAGTCCAGTAATAAAACTAATAATAGTAATAATAAGCAGTAGTCCAGTAATAACACTAATAATAGTAATAATAAGCAGTAGTCCAGTAATAAAACTAATAATAGTAATAATAAGCAGTAGTCCAGTAATAAAACTAATAATAGTAATAATAAGCAGTAGTCCAGTAATAACACTAATAATAGTAATAATAAGCAGTAGTCCAGTAATAAAACTAATAATAGTAATAATAAGCAGTAGTCCAGTAATAACACTAATAATAGTAATAATAAGCAGTAGTCCAGTAATAACACTAATAATAGTAATAATAAGCAGTAGTCCAGTAATAACACTAATAATAGTAATAATAAGCAGTAGTCCAGTAATAACACTAATAATAGTAATAATAAGCAGTAGTCCAGTAATAACACTAATAATAGTAATAATAAGCAGTAGTCCAGTAATAACACTAATAATAGTAATAATAAGCAGTAGTCCAGTAATAAAACTAATAATAGTAATAATAAGCAGTAGTCCAGTAATAAAACTAATAATAGTAATAATAAGCAGTAGTCCAGTAATAAAACTAATAATAGTAATAATAAGCAGTAGTCCAGTAATAAAACTAATAATAGTAATAATAAGCAGTAGTCCAGTAATAACACTAATAATAGTAATAATAAGCAGTAGTCCAGTAATAACACTAATAATAGTAATAATAAGCAGTAGTCCAGTAATAAAACTAATAATAGTAATAATAAGCAGTAGTCCAGTAATAACACTAATAATAGTAATAATAAGCAGTAGTCCAGTAATAAAACTAATAATAGTAATAATAAGCAGTAGTCCAGTAATAAAACTAATAATAGTAATAATAAGCAGTAGTCCAGTAATAACACTAATAATAGTAATAATAAGCAGTAGTCCAGTAATAAAACTAATAATAGTAATAATAAGCAGTAGTCCAGTAATAAAACTAATAATAGTAATAATAAGCAGTAGTCCAGTAATAACACTAATAATAGTAATAATAAGCAGTAGTCCAGTAATAAAACTAATAATAGTAATAATAAGCAGTAGTCCAGTAATAAAACTAATAATAGTAATAATAAGCAGTAGTCCAGTAATAAAACTAATAATAGTAATAATAAGCAGTAGTCCAGTAATAAAACTAATAATAGTAATAATAAGCAGTAGTCCAGTAATAAAACTAATAATAGTAATAATAAGCAGTAGTCCAGTAATAAAACTAATAATAGTAATAATAAGCAGTAGTCCAGTAATAAAACTAATAATAGTAATAATAAGCAGTAGTCCAGTAATAACACTAATAATAGTAATAATAAGCAGTAGTCCAGTAATAACACTAATAATAGTAATAATAAGCAGTAGTCCAGTAATAACACTAATAATAGTAATAATAAGCAGTAGTCCAGTAATAAAACTAATAATAGTAATAATAAGCAGTAGTCCAGTAATAACACTAATAATAGTAATAATAAGCAGTAGTCCAGTAATAACACTAATAATAGTAATAATAAGCAGTAGTCCAGTAATAAAACTAATAATAGTAATAACAAGCAGTAGTCCAGTAATAACACTAATAATAGTAATAACAAGCAGTAGTCCAGTAATAAAACTAATAATAGTAATAACAAGCAGTAGTCCAGTAATAAAACTAATAATAGTAATAACAAGCAGTAGTCCAGTAATAACACTAATAATAGTAATAATAAGCAGTAGTCCAGTAATAAAACTAATAATAGTAATAATAAGCAGTAGTCCAGTAATAACACTAATAATAGTAATAATAAGCAGTAGTCCAGTAATAAAACTAATAATAGTAATAATAAGCAGTAGTCCAGTAATAACACTAATAATAGTAATAATAAGCAGTAGTCCAGTAATAACACTAATAATAGTAATAATAAGCAGTAGTCCAGTAATAACACTAATAATAGTAATAATAAGCAGTAGTCCAGTAATAACACTAATAATAGTAATAATAAGCAGTAGTCCAGTAATAAAACTAATAATAGTAATAATAAGCAGTAGTCCAGTAATAAAACTAATAATAGTAATAATAAGCAGTAGTCCAGTAATAAAACTAATAATAGTAATAATAAGCAGTAGTCCAGTAATAACACTAATAATAGTAATAATAAGCAGTAGTCCAGTAATAAAACTAATAATAGTAATAATAAGCAGTAGTCCAGTAATAACACTAATAATAGTAATAATATGCAGTAGTCCAGTAATAACACTAATAATAGTAATAATAAGCAGTAGTCCAGTAATAAAACTAATAATAGTAATAATAAGCAGTAGTCCAGTAATAACACTAATAATAGTAATAATAAGCAGTAGTCCAGTAATAAAACTAATAATAGTAATAATAAGCAGTAGTCCAGTAATAAAACTAATAATAGTAATAATAAGCAGTAGTCCAGTAATAAATTTCAATCATACAGTTTAAAGTATCTCCACTACTCTTGGTGAATAAGCGATAATCTTGAGAACTTATAGTAAGGCTATAGTGCGGGGTACGATGCACGCTGGACAGAGTTTCGACACTCTTATGTAGGTGTTACGTTTAATCAGATAAACAGAGTTTAATATTTACCGACAGGAGCGGTCTTGATAATTCTGGAGCCCCGGGCAATTGTCCAATTTGTCCAATGGGTAAGACCGGCTACTTTTACACAGGGTTCTGTTTTGGACACAGTTGTGACCAAACTGTTTTTTTTTTCGTCAAGACTCTAACCGTTCAAGAATTAATCCGATTGGTTGTTGTTATCGTTTTGAAGGTTTCTGTGCGACAATAACACGATATGTGGTAATGGTTGTTGAACAATATTTATACAATGTGTTTATATGTAGTATGAATATGTTTGTTACGTAGCTTGTACTAAAAATGATTTGAAAAATTAACAATCCGAATTTTCGCTTATGATAAATGTAGGCTTCACGGGCATAGTAGCCCCTAACTCAGAGCTGCTGATCAGAGGGAGGACGACACGTAATTAGCTCTGGCTGTGTACATGGTTACTCTTATTCGGAAAGCGGTGATGACTGTTTCTATTATAACGCCGGACTTGTGGATTATGTTCAATTTGGCATATCGCGACTCGAATCTTGGACTTTCTGATGCATAGCTGGACATTCTAAATAATAAGTTACACCTAAAACAATCCAAAGGACTAGAATAACAAACGAAACCAGTTAGAATAAGAAATGAAACCCGTTAAACAGTAGAATAATGATGTAGAAATGCAGAGGTAACAGGAGGGTGAAGAAATAAGAGACCACATTGCAGCAGTACTACTAGGAAAACTCAAATTTAAACAGGTTTGCTCGTTTCTTGTTAAGCATAGAACGACACATTGGATACTAGCTGTGCTGTTTGATACCTAACTCATTATTAGTACACCTACTGTCCGTTAGAGGCTGTTATGGATTCGTCTTTTATCTGAAATCAGATAATATAGGGCTCGGGAAAATAGAAAATTGTTGTAGATTTTTTGTTCAACTGGTTTCATGAACAACAAAAAATTATTTTCTGGAAATGTTTAATTTTATTTTTTGTAAATGTTGGTTTGTTTCTTTATTGAGAGCTAAATGTTGCACAGCTTGATAGGTGACGAGCGTAGTGCTTGTAATAGGGATCAAACCTTTAATTATAGGGTTACCGCTGAGTTACAGTGTAAACGTATTTTTTAAGTTTTCCCCGGGAGTTTAACCTGTTCAGTGCCGTAGACAAGAAAACTCGTCCAAGCTGATCGGTAACACTGCCACGGACGAGATAATTCTTTTTCAATAGTACCTAACTTCAACGCTAGATGTCAGCACCATACATGCATTTGACCTACTTACAAAGTGTTTCACTTTCCATCCAAAATGGCGTCACGAAAAAAGTTACAAAATGAAAAACCCGGCATAGGAGCTGTCGTAGCAGCCGAAATACTTGGCAGTAAACAGGTTAATGTTTCAGGCCTACCTTTGCTAAGTCTACTTACAACATTCCACAAAAGACACTACTGTTCTCTTACGGCACAGGTAGACATGTGTGTTTGTAAGACTGGATTTCTGAAATAAGTTTTTGGCCCTCACATGTTTGGTACACCATTTATTGAATGTTAAGTGCTATTTAAGTTTTCGTTGTTGTATCGTCTGTCGGAAGTTAAGGTATAACATCTGAACATAAGTCAACGTTCTGTGTCTAACGTAGTACCTACCGGCGTTTCTGGGTGTTAAGCCAACGTGTTTGTATTGAAACAAGTTCTACACGTGGCACGTGGATGTACAGGGAAGTTATGAATGTATGAAGATATTTGGGGTGCAAGGACCGGATACACAGCGAAAGTCCAGGAATAACATTTTCTTACACCAGAAAGTTCAAGGTTTAACCTGTGGGTTAAACGTTTTTATTACATTATTTGAATGTGTGAGAAACCCCTGGTGTAATATTTGGTTGCGCAGCATCGTTGCGGGTGTAAATTCTTGAAATACGTAAGGTGTAAGTGAAAGTTGTTGATGTTTGTTTGTTTGTTTTTGAATGCCGCGCAAAGCTACTCGAAGGCTATCTGCGCTAGCCGTTCCTAATTTATCAGTGTAAGACTAGAGGGAAGGCAGCTAGTCATCACCACCCACCACCAACTCTTGGGCTACTCTTTTACCAACGAAGAGTGGGATTGACCGTCCTATTATAACGCCCCCACGGCTGGGAGGGCGAGCATGTTTGGTATGACGAGATTCGAACCCGCGACCGTCGAATTACTAGTCGAGTGCGACGGGGATGCGAACCCTCAGATTACGGTCGCACGCCTTAACCCACGTGGCCGTCCGAGCCTAGTTGTGAACGTAGGAATCTTAATGTTTAACATATCCGTATAGAATACATAAAAAATACTGGTTATATTTCCGGTTTATACCATGATCTACACAAGAGAAAAAAATTGCTGTAGGTTTATATGAGTGATATTTTTAGATTGTCTTGATTTTGCTCGGAGCAGCGGATGACAACAAATATTTTACGACGAAACAGCGACAGAAATTTCTCCCCCTGGATCTGAGTTGCAATAACTGGACTATAAACAAGATTCAAGGTGACAGTGGGACAAATCCTGAAGTTCCCAACTGGAGAGAGAAGGAAAAAGGTTTTCGTTTGTGTTCTATCAACAGTATGTATCTCAACTGTTGAAGTTATCCCAAAGCTGTCTCACCAAGATCTGACTGAGAAAACTTGCTGAAAAAACTCAGTATGAAAAATAAGTCTGGAAATCAGTATCAGTCTGCAACTGTAAAAATGTGTAACAATAATAGACAAAAACACGACAATATGTGGTCAAGCGTCTCCTCTCTATTCACACGACTGGGGAACTCCCACTTTGTCAACAAGAATTGTTAAGCACTTGGGTTATGACCTGAGTTGCTAGTAGAAAACACTACAGTCGTCATTTATACCATGACATATGCTACAGTTGTCTTCCCTAATTGAAATCACGTGTCATATCTCAACAGTGGGAATATAAGCTCTGTGTTACCTTAACAAAAGTTCTCTATTAAATACATGTGAAGAATGCTGGAATAGTGAAGCATTATCCAGGACCTGTAGGTGTAGAACGTGTGGTTTTATATTACACAACCATTATCCAGGACTTGTAGGTGTAGAACGTGTGGTTTTATATTACACAACCATTATCCAGGACTTGTAGGTGTAGAACGTGTGGTTTTATATTACACAACCATTATCCAGGACCTGTAGGTGTAGAACGTGTGATCTTATATTACACAACCATTATCCAGGACTTGTAGATGTAGAACGTGTGATTTTATATTACACAACCATTATCCAGGACTTGTAGGTGTAGAACGTGTGGTTTTATATTACACAACCATTATCCAGGACCTGTAGGTGTAGAACGTGTGGTTTTATATTACACAACCATTATCCAGGACCTGTAGGTGTAGAACGTGTGGTTTTATATTACACAACCGTCATTTCAAGTTGTGGCTTTGTATCCTAGGAACAGTCAGACTGTGGCGTTATGTCCTAGGAACTGACAGACTGTTGCGTTATGTCCTAGGAACTGACAGACTGTTGCGTAATGTCCTAGGAACTGACAGACTGTTGCGTTATATCCTAGGTACTGACAGTTTGTGGCGTTATATCTTAGGTTCTGACAGACTGTGGCGTTATATCCTAGGTTCTGACAGACTGTGGCGTTATATCCTAGGTACTGAGAGTTTGTGGTGTTATATCTTAGGTACTGACAGTTTGTGGTGTTATATCCTTGAAATAAAGAGACATCTGACAGATTAACATTATTTCTTACCATATGATGACGTCACATTCTATAAACTGCCAAACGACAGCCAGAAGAACAATTATCAATCTTTTTTAGTTGTTCTGTCTATTGGGATTTCTTCCGGTTGCTATAGGCACATAAAAGTGTTTCAATACATATGTTTTATTATAAACCATTGCTTACTCCATCGTGTGAATCTTCATAAAAAGTCCAGTTTTGATAGAATCAGAATAGATATAAAATGACATGAAACTATAACTAGAACTTTATTTGTGGATTATTGTCATTTGTCAGTGATGGAACGAAATTGCATAAACCATTTTACAAATATTTTTAATGTTCAATATATTTTTGTATACAAGCTAGTTATATTCGTCCTCAACAGATGACAGCACTTCAGTTTTATTAGAGCTAAATATAGCATCAGTGGATGGGAACCTCGTTGGTATTTCAGTTCAATTTTCATACATAACATACCGCGAAACATTTCTAAAAGTATTTCTCTTCCGGAATGCCAAGACTGTGTGTTCGAAACACGTACACACATTTATAATAATCGTTTCTAGGTTTCTGTGAATCTTTCAAATTAATAGCCAACTACATATACCACTCATGTAAGATATAGGACGAAATTTTAGCAAAATAACAAAAAATACAACAAAATAAATATATATTTAACATTCAGAAGAGAACCAAGGTATTTGAAACGATCGGGCGTATACAGCGAAACCGATACTGTTGAAACAATTAATGATGAATATAGTGTCTCGATTACTACCATGTTTTTCCGTATCCTGGATGGTTTGATGCGTCTTGGTAATGTACGAATGGCCTCGTCGGCACTGCAAGTAACAGATATAGGGCGGTTCATATGTTATTACACCCATGAGCTCTTATAATTAAGTCAGTCGTAGGAAGTTTCACAGCAGTACACAAGATGCCGCGACGGCCGTATGTTACAACTGGTGTGTACAAAATACTTTCTAAAGTATATTTTTTGTTAGAAGTTATACACACTTACCATCTTTTCTAATTATTTTTTTACACATACTGCGTCTCCTAATTGTTTTATCACTAACAATTTAAAACTATTCAATTTTTATGAACAACTTCTATCGCTGAAAGTGACGTATTTTTATTTACTTCATTATTTCGACGTCACATATCAGTTGAACATGTCTTCTTCTAACAATATTGAGCAAAAGAAAATATTGTCAGCCATTCTGGTAAACGATACATCAGGTTGGTGTATCAGCAAATAATACACCAGTTTAATGTGTCAGTAAATATTACATCAGGCTGGTGTGTCAGTAAATATTACATCAGATTGGTGTATCAGTAACTAATACACCAGTTTAATGTGTCAGTAAATATTACATCAGGTTGATGTATCGTATCAGTAAATAATTTACCACTTTAATGTGTCAGTAAATATTACATCAGGTTGATGTATCGTATCAGTAAATAATTCACCAGTTTAATGTGTAAGTAAATATTACATCAGGTTGGTGTATCAGTAAATAATTCACCAGTTTAATGTGTCAGTAAATAATACATCAGGCTGGTGTGTCAATAAATATTACATCAGGCTGGTGTGTCAGTAAATATTACATCAGGCTGGTGTGTCAGTAAATATTACATCAGGTTAGTGTATCAATAAATAATTCACCAGATTAATGTGTCAGTAAATAATACATCAGGCTGGTGTGTCAGTAAATATTACATCAGGTTGGTGTATCAGTAAATAATTCATCAGTTTAATGTGTCAGTAAACATTACATCAGGTTGGTGTTTCAGTAAATATTACATCAGGTTGGTGTATCAGTAAATATTACATCACGCTGGTGTGACAGTGAGTATTACATCAGGTTGGTGTTGTCTGTATTTTTCTGACGGTAACAGAAGTGTTGTCTCTATTCTTCTAACGGTAACAGAAGTGTTGTCTCTATTCTTCTAACGGTAACAGAAGTGTTGTCTCTGTTCTTCTAACGGTTACAGAAGTGTTGTCTATATTCTTCTAAAGGTAACAGGAGTGTTGTCTACTGTTATAACGGTAGCAGGAGTGTTGTCTCTACTTTAGTGACGGTAACAGGAGTGTTGTCTACTGTTATAAAGGTAACAGGAGTGTTGTCTACTGTTATAACGGTAACAGGAGTGTTGTCTCTACTGTTATAACGGTAACAGGAGTGTTGTCTCTACTTTAGTGACGGTAACAGGAGTGTTGTCTACTGTTATAACGGTAACAGGAGTGTTGTCTACTGTTATAACGGTAACAGGAATGTTGTCTACTGTTATAACGGTAACAGGTGTGTTGTCTACTGTTATAACGGTAACAGGAGTGTTGTCTCTACTGTTATAACGGTAACAGGAGTGTTGTCTCTACTTTAGTGACAGTAACAGGAGTGTTGTCTACTGTTATAACGGTAACAGGAGTGTTGTCTCTACTTTAGTGACAGTAACAGGAGCGTTGTCTACTGTTATAACGGTAACAGGAGTGTTGTCTCTACTGTTATAACGGTAACAGGAGTGTTGTATTTACTTTTATTACAAAATTTTGATGCGTTATTCAAAATCATTGACAAATGAAGATACAGTCAATATGTAGATAAGACTGAACATTTTAATAACATTATTCGTATTACTTGAGCTCGTGTTCTGCATATATAAAAAGGGAAAACAATCATGTTTTCCTTTAATAGCTTTACGTGTTTTTTCCATGTATGTACACGCCTTTTGTCATTTTTACTCTATGCTTGCTAAATAATCTAGTTATATATTTAGCTGTAGCTGTTTTCCAGCCATTAGGCTTTAAGGTTTGGCTTTAAGTTGCCTAACAGAGGAAGTATGAATAACGTACAGTTAAATATGTCAGTGTATCAACTGTGCGTCAGCAAAGCCGCGACTGGAAGGTGCCTTAGATTACGTTCGTGTACATTCGGTTTCGAGGCTCCATCAAGAGCCTCATGATGCAACAAGAGTATATTGTGATCGTTAGATGGCGCTCGTGTTTACGTCTCAAGACGCTCGTATTATCCGCGACTAGGTATATCATGAATTATACGAAGTGGGTCGGTATGGTCTCCGAAAGAAACAGACACGCGAGCGAGTTTGAAGAATTTTAAACCAATTGATGCTAGAACTTTGAAAATGTTGCTTGTGATGACCGCGTAAAGTTTTAACTCGGTTATTCCCGCCAAAACACACGAGACGCGCATTTTCTTTTGATTCGAAGAAAGAAAGCATTGCTGAACATTGTTTTGATGCAACGTTATTCTAATCACGTGCTACTTAGCCGTCTGTGGCTTTAGCCTACTTTCACAACACTTAGGCTAAATAAATACATATATTCATAACCAACCGTCGCAAAACTACCTGGGTTCAGATCGAAAAGTGGCGCGACCGATTGAGACGCCAGCTAGTGAGCTACCCACCGTATTATAGAAACGAAAGTGCGAAACGATGGAAACCGAGACGAACGACGAACATGCTAGCCTTCAACAATATGAAACAAGTCTGTTTAGGATAAAAGGTTTGTGTTGTAACCCTTTGATGTGTTTGTCTGTTTGGTTCTTCTGACAGGTGTCGTCTTATTGACCTATTTAACGTAAGAAGTAGTTCACTCATAGTTATAGGTTGTCCGGTTGGGTTAAGAAATTTAAAGTGTTAAGACACGATATCAAAGTGCCGGATAAAGATTTTAATGTATTGGTTTCGTCAGAGATTTTTTTAGATATTTAGAGGGTCATTTAGAACATAGACCCTCTGATAAACTCACGTGTACACTTTTTCCCTACACGCGCCGGAGGTGGCTTAGTAACTAGATACCAAATTATGTATCCAAGAATCGTTTCCTGGGTCTCGTTGCTACAAAACGACACTCGGGGCAGTAGCTGCATTATAGGAGTGACTGTCAATTACTATCACCAATTAGAATAGTGTAAGAGCTGTTGTTGGGTGCAGTTGTTCAGTTGGTTTCGTTGTAGTATACTAGTTCAAAGCTAGGAACGGTTAATGCAGATGATAGCATTTTTGTCGCTGTATTATATTGATAATATAAGAAAAACAATGTTAGCGCCATATTTATCCCAATATATACGTAGTGAGTGGGAAACAACATCGGCACCGAAAACCCTTAGCAGAAATCTGAGTATAACATGTTATTAAATGTGATAAAAGTTAAGAAAAAATGACCTTTAGATTCCATATAAATGTAAAAGAATATATTTATATATATATTTAAACCAATGTTTCGCCTTTACTGCTTCTTCTGGGTTAATATACATAACTGATATTAGAAAGGCGAAACGATGGTTGAAATAAAAATATATTTATTTACATTTATCTGGAGTATAAAGGTTTTTTTTTCAAATTTTATCAAAATGTTATTAAATGTTTTGTTTGTTTTGTGGATTTCACGCAAAACTACACGAGGGCTATCTGCGCTAGCCGTCCCTAATTTAGCAGTGTAAGATTAGAGGGAAGGCAGCTAGTCATCAACACCCACCACCAACTCTTGGGCTACTCTTTTACCAACGAATAATGGGATTGATTGTACGTTATAATGCCCCCACATATGAAAGGGCGAAACTGTTTGGCGTGATGGTGATTTGAACCCTCGATCTTCAGATTGCGAGTCAAGCACTCTAAACCACCTGGCCATGCCGGGGCCTATTAAATATGAACTGATATTGTACAGTGAATTCTGTTGTACAGTAAATTCTATGAGAATTATTGTGATATTATTATAATAGTTTTCTGTGCTAACAGTACACAGATATACGTATTCGATAATGTTTATAAGGTTAGAAAAAATAACATCATGGCTTCATCAAAGCTGGCCTGGCATGGCCTAGCGCGTTAAGGCGTGCGCTTCGTAATCTGAGGGTTGCGGGTTCGTGCCCGAGTCGCGCCAAAACATGCTCGCCCTCCCAGCCGTGGGGGCGTTATAATGTGACGGTCAATCCCACTTTTCGTTGGTAAAAGAGTAGCCCAAGAGTTGGCGGTGGGTGGTGATGACTAGCTGCCTTCCCTCTAGTCTTACACTGCTAAATTAGGGACGGCTAGCACAGATAGCCCTCGGGTTGCTTTGTGCGAAATTCCAACACACACACACTCATCAAAGCTTCCATAGTAAAATAATTTTTTTGTTTCATGGTGTCGATGTCACGTTGAATCCAAGACCAGAACAGGATAATAGCAACAATACGACGGGTAAATGATAACTTTAACCCTAAAAGTACTAATAGAATACATCGGAGTTGTTGTTTTTTAACGTTGCTCTAAATTATTTATAGTTCTCATTGCTATAGTGACTGCTCGGTTTTGTTGACTATAGGGGGCGTAATAACGTATGAGTCGCTCAGAAAGAATGTACACAAAAATAATGTCGTTATTGAATTTTACTCCACTAATTAGTCCCACCATTTCCTCTGCATCTTCCACAGAAATAGAGTAATTTAAATGATAGAAATATAAAATTATTCAACACTAGGATCCCACCGCTCGTGAGTTGTATTTAAACGAGTCATTTATCTGAGAATTTAAGTAATTATTTAGCACTGTCTGTTTCGGCCGAATAAACAGAGTTATATGAGCGCGTTTGTCAGGCAAGATAATAAAAAAATATATATATTACTTGCTCTTAAGCAATAGCTCATAGTAACTGGTCACAAGAGGGCCGAATTATTAACAAAAACGTATTTTTCCAAAAATCATTAAAATATTTATTTGTGCATTTAGTGTTTTAATACCAAATATCAGTAAGATAACATACATATGTGTTTCTGTTCTTCGGTGATTTTTATTAAATCAAATAAAACTATCAGTTTTTAATCTCATGTTGTTCAACGGACAACTAGAAACTGAGAATATATATCTTGAACAAAGAAAAGTACTTGTGTTTGTATTATTGGTAGACTGTTTTCTGTGTAGTAAACTGTATACACAGGTGTTGTTATACACGTATGTCTTCAACAAAGAAAAGTACTTGTGTTTGTATTATTGGTAGACTGTTTTCTGTGTAGTAAACTGTATACACAGGTGTTGTTATACACGGATGTTTTCAACAAAGAAAAGTACTTGTGTTTGTATTATTGGTAGACTGTTTTTTGTGTAGTAAACTGTACACACAGGTGTTGTTATACACGTATGTCTTCAACAAAGAAAAGTACTTGTGTTTGTATTATTGGTAGACTGTTTTCTGTGTAGTAAACTGTATACACAGGTGTTGTTATACACGTATGTCTTCAACAAAGAAAAGTAATTTGTGTTGTATTATTGGTAGACTGTTTTCTGTGTAGTAAACTGTATACACAGGTGTTATTATACACGTATGTCTTCAACAAAGAAAAGTACTTGTGTTTGTATTATTGGTAGACTGTTTTCTGTGTAGTAAACTGTATACACAGGTGTTGTTATACACGTATGTCTTCAACAGAGAAAAGTACTTGTGTTTGTATTATTGGTAGACTGTTTTCTGTGTAGTAAACTGTATACACAGGTGTTGTTATACACGTATGTCTTCAACAGAGAAAAGTACTTGTGTTTGTATTATTGGTAGACTGTTTTCTGTGTAGTAAACTGTACACACAGGTGTTGTTATACACGTATGTCTTCAACAAAGAAAAGTACTTGTGTTTGTATTATTGGTAGACTGTTTTTTGTGTAGTAAACTGTACACACAGGTGTTGTTATACACGTATGTCTTCAACAAAGAAAAGTACTTGTGTTTGTATTATTGGTAGACTGTTTTCTGTGTAGTAAACTGTATACACAGGTGTTGTTATACACGTATGTCTTCAACAAAGAAAAGTACTTGTGTTGTATTATTGGTAGACTGTTTTCTGTGTAGTAAACTGTATACACAGGTGTTATTATACACGTATGTCTTCAACAAAGAAAAGTACTTGTGTTTGTATTATTGGTAGACTGTTTTCTGTGTAGTAAACTGTATACACAGGTGTTGTTATACACGTATGTCTTCAACAGAGAAAAGTACTTGTGTTTGTATTATTGGTAGACTGTTTTCTGTGTAGTAAACTGTATACACAGGTGTTGTTATACACGTATGTCTTCAACAGAGAAAAGTACTTGTGTTTGTATTATTGGTAGACTGTTTTCTGTGTAGTAAACTGTACACACAGGTGTTGTTATACACGTATGTCTTCAACAAAGAAAAGTACTTGTGTTTGTATTATTGGTAGACTGTTTTCTGTGTAGTAAACTGTATACACAGGTGTTGTTATACACGTATGTCTTCAACAGAGAAAAGTACTTGTGTTTGTATTATTGGTAGACTGTTTTCTGTGTAG
The DNA here is from genome assembly GCF_004210375.1 of Tachypleus tridentatus. Lineage (NCBI taxonomy): Eukaryota > Metazoa > Arthropoda > Merostomata > Xiphosura > Limulidae > Tachypleus > Tachypleus tridentatus. Next base: position 148,692,129 of record NC_134830.1, read on the forward strand.
TAAACTGTACACACAGGTGTTGTTATACATGTATGTCTTCAACAAAGAAAAGTATTTGTGTTTGTATTATTGGTAGACTGTTTTCTGTGTAGTAAACTGTATACACAGGTGTTGTTATACACGTATGTCTTCAACAAAGAAAAGTACTTGTGTTTGTATTATTGGTAGACTGTTTTCTGTGTAGTAAACTGTACACACAGGTGTTGTTATACATGTATGTCTTCAACAAAGAAAAGTACTTGTGTTTGTATTATTGGTAGACTGTTTTCTGTGTAGTAAACTGTATACACAGGTGTTGTTATACACGTATGTCTTCAACAAAGAAAAGTACTTGTGTTTGTATTATTGGTAGACTGTTTTCTGTGTAGTAAACTGTATACAAAGGGGTTGATATACACGTACTTTTTAAACAGAATGCACTACAACTACAGTGTACAGCGAACGCCACTGTCAGGGTTAACTAGTTTTTAGTTTCACAGACGGACACACTTCGTGCAGTGTTCTGCTTCAGCCTGACCTCTGACTCCCGTGAATATCTAAACTACTTATCTTACGTTTTTGGTGTGGAACTATTTCTCTTGGACAACAAGGCCTTGGGTAACCGCACTGGTGTCCTTGAAGTTTACGTACATAATTTAGAGCAGTCGGTACTGGCTTTTATTGTCTTAGCGTCTGACAAAAAACGTTGATGTTTTATGATCTGCACCCACGCGCAGTTCTTTTCAGTAATTTTTGTTGAGGTCGAAAATCCTAAAATAACATATTTTATGTTATGTATGTCTTTCATTGTCTGCGACATTATTATTTTTAACTTTTTAATCAATACAATACAAGTTTACCATGCTAACCACTGTTACGCTAACTAGACGTTTTTATCTAGTGGAAATAATGATATGTTATTTGTTTTCACATGGTTAGGTTTTGTCATGTTGTTAAAGCATTCAGAAAACACTACGTAATTGTTGTCGGCTGCATGATTTTTCAAGAAACATTTTATTGACTGTATTATTAGTATAATCTCAGTATATTTTAAAATAACTGCGTAAATGTAAATAAGTTTTCTCGTAGATGTACTTCTGTTTACTTAAATTTCTCAGCTTTTACTTGTCGATATTTTTGCATACTATCTGTACATAATCTAGACATTCAAGAAGCAAGGTTCGTCTTTATAGTTTGTGTTTTTAACTTCACGTAAAGCTAGCTACACGAGGGCTATTTGCGCTAGCCGTCCCTAATTCGCCAGTGTAAGACTGAAGGGAAGGCATCTAGTTATCACCAACCACCGCCAATTATTTGGCTAATCTTTTAACAACGAATAGTGGGATTGACAGAACTTTATAACGCCCCTCGGCTGAAGGGTTGAGCATGTTTAGTGTAACGGAGATTCGAACCCATGAGTCTCAGATTACGAGTTGATGACCCTAATCGCCTGGCAATGCCGAGCCTGTGAAATGGTTAAGTGTGACAAAGCCTTATGATGCACAGTGTAATTAAAGAAACATTTGAACATACCTGTGTGTTCTCTAGCTGAAACCAGAAAGTTCTATCTTTACATTTTGAGTAAAGCTAAACTGTTTTCTTTGCATGTATAAAAATATTTCATTACTACACATTCATCGTGTAATAATTTGACGATTTTATTAAAATACAAATATAGGCTTATGTGATGATGGTGGTGTAAGTGTATCGCTAAGTCTGTTAACTCACGTTATCACGAGGTGAGCTCTACATATATCTCCTCAAGCTGGCACGACAGGATAGGGTGAGGGTTTCTGGTATCGGTTCGTTAGTCATGGTCCGTTGAAACTACAGCAGACCCTAACACCTGCTGGATTATAATTAAAATCTGTCTTTGTACTATTAAGGCCAATGAAATCGTACCGAAAGTTTCGGTTTTCAATAAATACTATAGGCTTACAAAAGTTTTAGGGTTAACGTTGCTGGGTTGAAATGTCTCGTTGTTTACGGCATTGTCTTTCTAAAATTTCAGATGAACGTGACGCTATACAGAAGAAAACGTTCACCAAATGGGTCAATAAACATCTGAAGAAGGTATGTTTTGTTTCTTATTATAGTAGGTATCATTAAATGTTAAAGACACTAAGGCTAAGGCCTAAGAGATATGTCAGCTGTAACACTTATCGGCACCACTGAATGTTAGACTTATATTAAGTAAATACTGTATCTCTCACTGTTACGAAGAAAAACGTAAGTAGTATCATTTGTGTTAAGTCGCTAATAGTAAGGCTTAGGATATGTACAAGTCTTAACATGTGCCACTAAAATTAAGGCTTAGCAGTACTTAAATGTATTTGACTGTTACGAAGAAAAACATAAGTAGCAGTATTAAGTGTTAAGATGCCTAAAATTAAGGCTTAGCAGTGCCCATACGTTTTTTACTGTCACGAAGGAAATGTTCTAAATTAACACACTAATCAACTTAAAAGCAACTGTTAAAAGAGATGCTCATGTGACGACAGTAAGACAATGCCGGTTTGTATGCCAAACTGCTGAGTGTGCTTGGTATGTTACAAAAATATTCCTGGCCTGTCGAAAAAACAAACAAAAAGTTAGATACCTCTACGTTATATTATTTTCAAGCTTTTAAACTTCACACACACTAAAACTGTTAGATGTATTAGTAACCTGAGACAAGATGTGTCCCTGAAAAACTTCTTAGAAACAAGAAAATTATCGTAGTGAGATTAAATAGTGCTAACTAGACTCATGGCACACGCCGCCATCTCTTGGGCTGCTACTGTTTGACCGAATAGTGGAATTTCGCAGTCGCTGTTTCAGAACATTCAATAGTCCCATGTGCAGGTCACGAACCGTGGACCATACTAACACTTAGGCCACTCTCATACCAACCTAAACAGTGAAAAAAAATTTCTTTGGCGTTTAAGAATATTTCAGACGACTAATTCTTGGTAAAACGAACAAAATTTGCTGTGTGTACATACCCAAATAGTACAGTACTTTAGAAGAACAAGTGACGTCATTTTATCAACGTTCACCCTCAAGCCTAGTTGTAGTTTTGGGTGTAAGTTTTAGAGCTAGGCCACTGCGGGAATCGAACCCCAGGTTTTAGTGTTGTAAGTTCGTAGACTTACTGCTGTCCCACTGGAGGTGGAGGCTCAGTGTAAGGCCTCTTATTTTCCTGGCGTAAAGTCAGCTTTATTAGTTCGAGCCTAGATAGTTTTCTACAGAAACGTTGTTTCGTGGTGGGTTCATCTGTCTACCGTATCTGGTACGGCTGGAAGTACGGTTCTGAAAAAAGAAAAAAACAGATTCAGTTGAACCTGACTTCTGTCTACGGGTCCATACATGTGTTTGTCTTCAGCTCTCTAACAAAATGTCCTACGTGGTCACTTGGGCCGGTTCGTGGGGTTCTGTTTTACAGCGCATACTAGTGACTTTAATTCAGACAGTGGGAAAGTTACTCAACTAAATAAATGAGTTATTACATTGTTAATATTGATTAGGTGGCTATGCTTTCATTGTTGTAAATCTTGCTGTACAGAAGACGCAACGGTAAGAAGACTTGTCCCTTCCCTCCACTGTCAACCCTCCTAATGGGTCTCTGGTTCTTTACTCTAAGAATGGGTATCACACCGCTACTGTTCACAGGTGGGTGGGACTTTGACGAAGTAATTCGTGATGAATTTGTTAACCTGAAGATGACCTAAGAAGGTCTGTACTTTATTTTAATTAAAGTGCTAATACCCGTACCAGCCGTCTTGAGAATACGGGTCTTTGACGAGTTACGACCCCTGGGTCCCAAGAGCTACTTTTGTACCTTACAAGAAGACCTATCCCAGTCTAGGTAGACAGATCTTTGGGGATAAAACAGTATATATTTTATATGAATCACAAGTGGACCCCTGACGGTGTGAGTCAGACGGGTTCCATAAAAAAGGTTTTAATCTCGTGCATCTTACGGGTAGATAAGACTTTTTGCATAGTCCCTGCTGTTTAGTTTAAATGGTCTTCTAAGTGGGTGGTCAGTAATTAAAAGGTCTAATTTTTAATGTCCATCACAACATTAACTGTTGCCAGGTGGCGAAAGTAACTGGAGAAAATGTTAACAAAATAAGGAAAAGGTTTGGTACATCACAATGTCATTAAAACTTTTAAATGTCAAATTATATGCTAATGGTATTGCGACCTTTTGTTCGAAGTGTACTTAGTGGACTGTGAGGCAGTATTTCCAGGAAGTAATATGGTATTCTTTTATGTGAAGTTAGTAGTTAGTGACGTGGTATTTCCAAGAAGTAATGTGGTATTCTTCTATGTTAAGTTAGTAGTTATGTGACGTAATATTTCCAGGAAGTAATGTGATATTCTTCTATGTTAAGTTAGTAGTTAGTGACGTAATATTTCCAGGAAGTAATGCGGTATTCTTCTATGTTAAGTTAGTAGTTAGTGACGTAATATTTCCAGGAAGTAATGCGGTATTCTTGTTTGTTAAGTTAGTAGTTAGTGACGTAATATTTCCAGGAAGTAATGTGGTATTCTTCTATGTTAAGTTAGTAGTTAGTGACGTAATATTTCCAGGAAGTAATGCGGTATTCTTCTATGTTAAGTTAGTAGTTAGTGACGTAATATTTCCAGGAAGTAATGTGGTATTCTTCTATGTTAAGTTAGTAGTTATGTGACGTAATATTTCCAGGAAGTAATGCGGTATTCTTCTATGTTAAGTTAGTAGTTAGTGACGTAATATTTCCAGGAAGTAATGTGGTATTCTTCTATGCTGTTAGTAGTTAGTGACGTAGTATTTCCAGGAAGTAATGTGGTATTTTGAGGAAGTAAGTTTGTTTATCTTTAAAGTTAATAGTTCACTTATTGAACTTACGTTTAAATCAAACGAAGCACTTTACCGATGATTATAAAATGGTTTATAAAAATGCCTTCAACAAACACCAAAGTATCGTGCCAGACGAGATTGGATCGTATTTTTGGACGTGTACTTTTCTCGTGTCTGTAACTGAGGGGTAACAGTAAACGCCCTGAAGAGGCGTATTGTTGAATGTATAGACATTGTTTGATGTTTCGCGAAGTGTTGATGAAGTACCGGTAATTATGACAAGAGTCATATCTTCCTGTAGGAAGAATATACAAGACTTACAGGAGGCTGGTGTCCTCGTGCTGTTTCTATTAAAGTATCTGCAGGACTTTGAACTTGGAGGAGACGGTTTTAAACCCAGGAAACAGGCTTAGAGCGCTGGTTGACATATTTATAAACTCTAGACCTCTTCTAAGTAATAATTAAAAACATTCTGATGTCAATAACACACGGAGTGGGCCTTAAAAATGATGAATTGATGAGATTAATAAAGGGCGCAATTCCACCCCAATCCCCCCCAAAAAATTAAATGTACCTTTCTCCGTTTTATCTTTATCATTCATTACCTGGTGCGTATGCTTGAAAATTCGATGAACATTAAGCCTACTTTAAAACAGTTATTTTAATATATTGCAGGTTTAGGCCTTATTTTATTCATTATTTATTAGCTTCAACATTTCGCCTAGGTCCGGCATGGCCAGTGGTTAAGGCACGTGACTCTTATTAATCTGATGGTCGCGGGTTCAAATCTCCCTCACACAAAATATGCTCGCCCTTTCAGTTGTAGGGGCGTTACATGTAACGCTAAATCCCACTATTACTTGGTAAAAGAGTACACCAAGAGTTACCGGTGGGTGTTGATGACTAGCTGCCTTTCCTCTAGTCTTACACTGCTAGATTAGGGGCGGCTCCATGGTGGGACAAGGATAAGGTTACAGAATTCTAAAATTGGTTGGATTCCTTGCGACTTTACCCTACAGTTTTATTTTAAATCAAATGCATAATGGAGACACCTAGTTTCAGGTCAAACAGTGTATAATGAATACACCTGGTTTAAGGTGCCTCCGTTCCTCAGCGTTTTACTGAGTGCAAGAAAAGACTGCTACCGATAGTTGTAATTTTTATAAGAACTGTCACAGGGGAGATATTCATCTCAAATTGAGTTATTAAGTTAGGTTCTATAAAATGATACAGGTATATAATACCGAAACGAAAAAAAATATATATCGAACAACAACAAAAACATATCAGATTTGTTCCTTTTTTATTTGTTTATTTTTGGCTCGTGTTTCCATTTTCAAAATATTTCTTTCAATCAGTCAACAGAGGAGGTTTCCTTTTTTGTGGAATTCAATCACAAAAAATAAACATTTTTTCTCTTAATAAGTTTTTCTCAGATTGACCGTTTCGCACGTACAAAGTCTGACGGATTGATGTTGATGTGGGCATGCAGTTTTAGGGTTAACCCTTCAGGGGTTACGGAACGTGACAGACATTTGGCTATTATATATGTAGATATATTCTTGACTAGCGTCACGCTTGCGTGGTTCGGAGAGTCATGAAATAATCAGCTACATATCTTACCTATTAAGCCTTTAAAATATCTAGATTATTAGTTCTATGTAAGGGGATATGTATGCAATTATTTCGGACATTATATCACATTTTCATGGGGCTGTAAGCCTAACATTTTACTGCATAATACGTATTCTAAACAGTTCGAATAATACTGATTTTGAAGTTCGTGTTTATCACTCAAGAAGTGTACCCAGCATGCCCAGGTGGTTAAAGCCCGTCACGCCAAACATGCTCACCCTATGAGCGTGGGTGTGTTATAATGTTACGGTCAATCCCACTACGCGTGGATGAAATAGTAGCCCAAAAGTTGGCGGTGGGTGGTGATGACTAGCTGCCTTCTCTCTAATCTCACACTGAGAGACAGCTAGCGCAGATAGCCATCGTGTAGCTCTGCGCGAAATTCAAAAAATAATAAAATATACAAACTCAAGAAGTATGGCCCCAAGTATTAAGCATTATTATAACGATAAAAACCGGGTTTCGATACCCATATTGTGAACATCACAAATTGTCCATTGTGAGGCATGTTTTTCTTGTATTAAACTTTCACTTTGACAGTAGCTTTTTAAAAATTCGGCGTTCGATTCTCTGCGGTGGAAACAGTGGATAGTCTAATGTGGGTTTGTTCGAAACATTAAAACAGAATTGGAACTTTTTTTTTCGTGTCATTATACGTTGTGACAACGTTGAATGTAACGGAACGGATACTTCTTTACAAGAAAATTAACGTCTGGTATTTTCACTCTAACTTACTTGCACATAACCGTCTGTTGTTCTGAATGGATAGATTAGAGGGAAAACTGATATATAGTTAACGGCACCTTCTGTCAACTCTTACCGAGTAGTGGGATTTAACTGTCACTCTTATAACGCATCCAAGATCCCAAAGTTCCAAGCTTGTTTGTTTTTTGCAGCAACGGGACGCAAATCAGGAACCCCTGAAGCTACAGTTCTTTTCCTGCACAAGGAAGAAAGACATTTTAACATTTCGTCAAATAAATATATTTTAAAGTTTAATATAGTTTAAAAGACTTTTAAAGTGCCAGAAGAACAAAAACAGCAAATGAACAAACTTGTAGGTACTAAGAAGGTCCTTTGTTTAACATATTTAGTCCAGTGTTTAACGCGTCGGACTAGGGCACGAGGGCCAATGTTTCGTGTCCCGTTACAGTAAAGTTGTACTCTGTACTTCGGGGCCGTGGATATTTCATAAGAGTGAATGTCAAATCATAAGAGCCGGAAATTGGTGGAGTTTACCGGTATTATATATAGAGATGGCCAATCTTCTTTATTTTAGTGATAAAGTGTTGAGATACACAGTTTATATATCTGTTGTTTGGCCGCATCTCGGTGTTATATTACTGATAACAGTGTTTATCATAATATTAATGATAACAGTACTGTACAGAATGTATTTAAGTGGCACTGTTTCCAGACATTCAGACATAACAGAAAATAGTTTGAGTAAATTACAGAGCACGTTACCTGCTGTCGGTAATTTGGACGCCCTAACCACTTGTTTAAGCGATACTTTGAACAGAATAAGACATAATGTAGTCCATAGGTCCTGTTTTCCTAGTAAATGGTTCTTACGTTTTTCATCGCAATAAAAACTCTGACAGTGACTGATATAAACACCTAGTTTATCGTACAATCCTCGCTAGCCAGTTATACAAAGCCGTTGTAACGTAGCCCATCTTTTGACGGTGACGTAACCTTGTACATTGAATTCGTTCTGCGTGTGAAGTATATAAAGCTAAAAAATTCAATAAGCATATGTATATTAAACTTTTACACCGTTTTATCCAAGCACACCATGTTGTTATATGAAATTGCTGCGAGTACATTTCAGATAGTTGGGAGACGGTGTGAGATAAACATTCTATCAGGATACAAGCAACTCGATAATTGGACCATTATTGATAGTTGAGTTCAATAGTTCCCGGTGAGAACGGAAGCGGTCCAGGAAAGTCGGCTGTTTTTTTTAGTGGACAAGAACCCGAGTAGTTTTTGGAATGTAGTTTTAGGGTTAGCGAGGAATTTCGAGTAATGGGTTTCTTTCACTTCATTGTTTATTCATAAGTCAGTGTTTGTTCAACGTTTTCTTTATACATATCACCGAGCCACTAGGTGGCCTTAGACATACCACCGAGCCGCTAGGTGGCTTTAGACATACCACCGAGCCGCTAGGTGGCTTTGCTAATACTATAAACCCTTTTTTTTTAGGTGTTTGTTTAATATTTATAAAACTAAAGCTTTATTAATAATAACCAATTCTTACAAAACGTTTAGAGATTTCCGTCTATAGGTTTGATCCTTTATTGTCTAGTAGGCCTAAAAATATGCGATAATCAACGCATGCTCTGTAAACGTAAAAATTCTTCATTAATCGATGCTTATTTTGGAGACTTTAAAAATCACAGTTAATACTCTGTAGGCATGGAAATGTAGCAACAGTATTCTGTTGATTTGGAAATACAGCATTAATTTTCGGTAGGTTTAGCAATATCGCAATAATCAACGCATGCTCGGTAGCTTAAAAGATATCACAATAATCTACGCATGCTCAAATCGGCATGCAAGGATTCTTTGTGTAACCAGATTTCTAACAACCGGATTAAATTCAAAATCACCAGGATGACGAAACCTGTTTTGTAACGACGACAGCTAAAAAAGCTGTTTTGTTGAGCTCAAGGCAAGATGAAGAGTTGTCACGTGGGTTATGAATTCATAATATTTGAAAGACAAACTGCTATGTTACTCCCGTTCCTCGTACAATACGGACTTTTATCAGAGTTTCTAACTTAAAATTCAACTGAGAGTGTTGACGTTATCATTGAGACCATATGATTCAACAGTTGGGTAACTGTTGTTATTATTGTCATTAAGAAAGGCACTCAAACTTACCCTTCGTGAATCTAAAAATAACGTAGAGCTGGTTTTACCAGAGGGAGAAGAGACGTTACGTCATAGTTGGAACTCCAATTCTGAGCTTAACGTTGCGTTTCACTCTTGCTGTTTACTGTAAGTTACAAATATAGGTGTTACTTCAACAGTTTAGGTAATTGAAAGATAGAAAGCAGAACGGTCGTGAGACAAATGTCACACAATAAGTTTGTTTCAGAATTTCGTGCAAAGCTGTTCCTAATTTTAAACTGACAACCTAAAGGAGAGGCATATAGTTACCACCACCTTTGTGACTGCTCTTTTCTGGACATGTAGCGAGATTTTATCCTCACTGTTACAGAGCACACGAGACTTCAAAATGCGGCGCGTGTTTAGGCAGAAACCACGATTCAGGTGTTCTCAAAGCGTTATAATACTCACGCTGAACTGTTGGGGACACGTTATAAACTGTTATCTTACCGGTAGTATTGCGTGTGGTTTATTAAAACGGTATCGTGGAATATTAAAACCTACATCATTATTTGTGTAAAACTATTTAATAACCGGTATGTAAATTAGAGGTTTGGCCCTCAGACTAGACTGCTCGTGCCTTTGCGTAGGCTTAACTACAGATATATTAACGACAAACTGGAAACATACTGTGGTACGCCGTTCTCGTCTCTTGCTAACTTTATCAACAGACTCGGTTTAAACAAAACACAAGACTAGTATTATTTGTTTCTCGCACAACCTCTGACATATATAGATTTAATTTGTTGATAGCTTTTGCCACTTAAATAATTTCTTTTTCCACATTATATATTTGTATGAAAATTTATTTTTGAAAAAAAAAAAAAAAAACACGAACAAACTGAATTATGTAGGAATAACTACATTTTGTATACAGTTTCTACTAATCAGGATAGACAAATTTTGTTATCACTAGGTTACAAGGTGTGAAGATGTTATAATCACCATATAACATCATGAAATGTAACAGTACTAGTAATGTTATGTAACAATCCTAGTAATGTAATGTAACAATGCTAGGAGGTTTATGGACAGTGTTATTTTGTGACTTACTGTTATTTATGGACTCAAGGACAGTGTTAAAACATGACATATTGTTACTTACGAGTTTATGGACAATGTTATATTGTGACTTATTGTAACTTACAGGTTTATGAACAGTTTTAAACTGTGACTTATTGTTACTTACAAGTTTATGGACAATGTTATATTGTGACTTATTGTAACTTACAGGTTTATGAACAGTGTTAAAATGTGACTTATTGTTACTTACAGGTTTATGGACAATTATATTGTGACTTATTGTAACTTACAGGTTTATGAACAATGTTATATGGTGACTTATTGTTACTTACAGGTTTATGGACAATGTTATATGGTGACTTATTGTTACTTACAGGTTTATGGACAGTGTTAAAATGTGACTTATTGTTACTTACAGGTTTATGGACAGTGTTATATTGTGACTTATTGTAACTTACGAGTTTATGGACAGTATTAAAATGTAACTTATTCTTACCGATTATATCGACTTAGCTGTTGCTGACAGCTCTGATTCGAAAGACTGACAACAATTTCTAATAATATTTTGGGGAAGCATGTGAAAACAAAGTCTCGTGATTATAAACGTGTTTTGAGTTGTAACAAAGATATTAAACATTCAGGAGACGATTTTGCTAACCACTGAGGTCAGTCATAACAAGGTCACACGCATGTTAATGGTGACCATACTGACCTGAATTGTTAAAACATCGACAAATAACACTAGATTTGTTCAGACATCGTCTGTTCTTAAGTTTACGGGTTTACAATGCTAAAATCAGGGGTTCGATTTCCCTCGGTGGACTCAGCAGATAGCCCGATGTGGATTTGCTATAAGAAACACACATACCAACAATGTCTAAAATTTTTTTATTACCAAGGAAAAGAGAAACGGGTTTAGTTGTTTGTATTTTATAAAGTTACTTTATAAAGTACACCACACAAACCGAAGCTATGTTTTTTCAGATAACACGATTATTTATTGTTCGAAACCGGTTTTGTCTGTAGGGTTATTAGATATGGTAATATGTTATTCACATCCAGAGTTGTTGCTACAGATTTGGTCCAGAAATATAAGTGTAGTAACAGCACGAGCCAAAATTTGCCACGTACTCTTATCAGGAGAAATTTAATAAACAGTACTATATTATTGTAATTCATAGAATTTTAATAAACAGTACTATAGTATAGTTATTTAGGCAAGTTTAATAAACAGTATTATTATTTAGTAGACAATGTTAATAAACAGTACTATAGTATTGTTATTTAGACAATTTTAATAAACAGTATTATTATTTAGACAATTTTAATAAACAGTACTATAGTATTGTTATTTAGAGAATTTTAATAAACAGTATTATAGTATTTTTATTTAGAGAATTTTAATAAACAGTAATATAGTATTGTTGTTCATAGAATTTTAATAAACAGTACTATATTATTGTTATTCATAGAATTTTAATAAACAGTACTATAGTATAGTTATTTAGGCAATTTTAATAAACATTATTATTATTATTTAGTAGACAATGTTAATAAACAGTACTATAGTATTGTTATTTAGACAATTTTAATAAACAGTATTATTATTTAGACAATTTTAATAAAAAGTATTATTATTATTTAGACAATTTTAATAAACAGTACTATAGTATTGTTATTTAGACAATTTTAATAAACAGTATTATTATTTAGACAATTTTAATAAAAAGTATTATTATTATTTAGACAATTTTAATAAACAGTACTATAGTATTGTTATTTAGAGAATTTCAATAAACAACAGTATTGTTATTTAGGAGATTTTAGTAAACAATACCCCAGTATCGATGTTTATAGAATTTTAATAAACAGTACTGTAGTATAGTTATTTAGGCAATTTTAATAAACAGTATTATTATTATTTAGTAGTCAATGTTAATAAACAGTACTATAGTACTGTTATTTAGACAATTTTAATAAACAGTATTATTATTATTCAGACAATTTTAATAAACAGTAATATAGTATTGTTATTTAGATAATTTTAATAAACAATTGTATTTTAATTGAGTTGTACTTGCATATTTAACACGTAAAATGTACAGAGTAATTCAGATGTAATTACATATTTAACATTTAAAATATACAGAGTAATCCAGTTGTAATTACATATCTAACATGTAAAATATACTGAGTAATCTTGTAATTATATATTTAACATGTAAAATATACAGAGTAATCCAGCCGTAATTACAAATTTAACACGTAAATATATACAGAGTAATCCAGTTGTAAGTGATTTTTAGTTGGGTTTTTTTAGCGCACAGATACACATACGCTTTCTGTGTTTTACTTACTGACCCCTCATGGGGCTAGTAATTAGGAGAATTAAGATTTTGTCACCATTTACCATTGACCCCACATGGGGCTAGTAATTAGGAGAATTAATATTGTTTGTCACCACTTACCACTGACCACAGGTTGAACAAGTACTTCGTAGAATTAAGGTGTGTCATCACTTACTATTGGTCCCTCGTAGGATTAGTAATTGATGGGATTGAGATAATTTTTTTCGAAAATAAGGCCATATCAGAATGCATCCACCACGGAGAATCGAATCTTGGATTTTATTACGCAGACTTACCAGGGGACTAGGAATCTGGTTATCTGGTTTCCCCGTTATCAGCCATGATTCTACAGGCACTAAAGCCATGTCTGTGTTTTGTGCGTTTATTGTTATTTATAAGACCAGGGTTCGAGTCATTTTTACTTCTATTTATTCAATTCAAAGTAACATAGCACGAACTCATGCGGTGTTAAAACCTAAACGGCAAAGAGTTTAAATATCTACGTCGTAACGCTCAGGCGGAAAGCGAACCTCTTGTTTCGAATGCGACTTAGGGGAAGTGTGAAATGTTTACTTCAGAGCAGTTACGTGCATGTACACATAAATTTAATTCTGATTTTAAAACTAACTAGCAAGATAGTTTGGTTATCTAGGGTCTGTCTTTGAGACTATTCCAAATTTTTAATAGAATCAGGGTTAGAGTGCCTTGCATTTTTTATCCTTGTAAGGCTAGCAAATGTTGATTTTTTATGTATGAAGTTAACATGTACACTCACACACGTATTTAATTGCAAAATAACAATCAGTATTTTCCACATCGAAGCTCGTTTGGTTATATACTTACATTTCTGAACACTAGATGGTGTCTAAAATAATCTCGTTACTAGAGATTTTTAGTCGTTCTAATACGCAGTACTGGTTCTCAGTAGAAACAAACGACCCGACGAGGGTTCATACATGTTTCTACTGTTTGTAGCTTTTCTCTAAAGTTCGTGGTAATGAACAAACTACTGTAACCAATTGGAAACAAAAGCTTTATTTTTAAAAGTGTGATGTGTTATGGTTTGATATTTAACCCTTCGTCTGCGGCTCGTGTAAATCAGCCTACTATCACATATCAAAAGATTCGCGAATTTTTGCATCGGGCCATTTAAAAGGTTGCGCGCCGAATGTTTGCGTCGTATCATGTCAGCCGTAGAAGAAGTGTTAACGCTTTTCAGATAAGAAATGTTTAATGTTTTGGTGTCAAAACGCCAAAACCTGCGATGGAATCAAAGAAGTAAGCCTAATATTCGTGACGAAATTCACACTAAACTGCACGCTCTTTTTTTTCATATTACTTTTAAATATTCCATTCTGGATTGCAAATCAGAATTCATCAGCTGGACTTTTGGACAACTTTTATCTACGTTATAGTTTAACTCAATTGACCAGTACTGACAATGAACGAAAGACCTTCTGGACGCGGAGCTTGTGACAGAAAAAAAAAAGCTAAATATGTATATATATCACCAAATCTGTATTTCTGTATTACCAATCAAACAGTTCGTGGACTTTCCGAGCAGAAAGTTCACAGGTTTGAACCCTGCTTGGGACGTTTGTTTCTGCTACTTTACACACTACAGGCATTTCTATTAGCGAGATTATTTTAGATTCCGCCTGGAGTTGAGAAATGTATACAAATATGGTTTTTATCAGTGTTTTTAATGGAGTAGTTATGATGACGGTATAAAGCGACACGTCAGCATGGCGTGATTGCTATCAGTGACGTGACATGAACAATATAAATAAATAGTGGTCACCTTGGCAACGGTTGCTACCTTGTACACGAAAGAACCGTGCTGTTCCTGAGGTAACGCAGTGACTGGGTAGATTTGTGATAAAAATTGCTTTGGGAGACTGTAACAGTTTCCTCTGGTTTTAAATATTTTGAAGTGATAATCCCTTTTAAACCAAAACGTTGTTGTTTTCTGTTACGTTTCGGCAGCTTTACTTACTATTTACTAATTGATTTTGTTACACGGTGTCAGCCGAGTAATGGTTGTGTGTTTACTTGTGTCAAACGCTTGACCTCACTGTGTGATACAATACGATAGCCATATGACAGCCGCATCTTGCTGTGGGGGTGGCCCTAATGGTGAAATTAATAACACTTGTATGGTAATTAAAGAAGATTACAAGTATATCTTGGAGAGAAAGAAAACACGTGTGTGTACTTTCCAATCTGGAATTGGTTGAGGTTTCGTTTTAACGGAGACAAGACACGTCTGTCGACACGTGGGTGTGTTTTAATAGACTGGTAATTGGATATTAAGATATATGTTAAACAATGCAGACTTCTGGGTAAAGTTTTGACTATCGACAGGAAGTTGAGTAATGTTCCGGTTTGTTGTGATTTTCAACATCCGTTGTATACCACATAAGATTCAGACGTTTTCATACACAGGCACTTTCAGTGTAGCATATCGAGTTCTTCTGAGGTCTTTTATATTCATTGTGGATTAATTATCGAAGTACTCAATAATATCGTGTTTCTGTTATACCCAAAGTTGTTTTGTAACAGTCTGAATACTATGTTGTTTATCGTAAGTGTTGTTTTGTAAGTCTAAATACTATGTTGTTTCTTGTAAGTGTTGTTTTGTAACAGTCTGAATACTATGTTGTTTATCGTAAGTGTTGTTTTGTAAGTCTAAATACTGTGTTGTTTCTTGTAAGTGTTGTTTTGTAACAGTCTGAATACTATGTTGTTTATCGTGTTGTTTTGTAAGTCTAAATACTGTGTTGTTTTTTGTAAGTGTTGTTTTGTAACAGTCTGAATACTAGGTTGTTTATCGTAAGTGTTGTTTTGTAAGTCTAAATACTGTGTTGTTTCTTGTAAGTGTTGTTTTGTAACAGTCTGAATACTATGTTGTTTATCGTGTTGTTTTGTAAATCTAAATACTGTGTTGTTTTTTGTAAGTGTTGTTTTGTAACAGTCTAAATACTGTGTTGCTTATCGTAAGTGTTGTTTTGTAAATCTAAATACTGTGTTGTTTATCGTAAGTGTTGTTTTGTAAGTGTAAATACTGTGTTGTTTCTTGTAAGTGTTGTTTTTTAACAGACTGAATACTATGTTGTTTATCGTAAGTGTTGTTTTGTAACAGACTGAATACTGTGTTGTTTCTTGTAAGTGTTGTTTTGTAACAGGCTGAATACTGTGTTGTTTATCGTAAGTGTTGTTTTGTAACAGACTGAATACTGTGTTGTTTCTTGTAAGTGTTGTTTTGTAACAGACTGAATACTGTGTTGTTTCTTGTAAGTGTTGTTTTGTAACAGACTGAATACTGTGTTGTTTATCGTAAGTGTTGTTTTGTAAGTCTAAATACTGTGTTGTTTCTTGTAAGTGTTGTTTTGTAACAGACTGAATACTGTGTTGTTTATCGTAAGTGTTGTTTTGTAAGTCTAAATACTGTGTTGTTTCTTGTAAGTGTTGTTTTGTAACAGACTGAATACTATGTTGTTTATCGTAAGTGTTGTTTTGTAAGTCTAAATACTGTGTTGTTTCTTGTAAGTGTTGTTTTGTAACAGTCCAAATACTGTGTTGTTTTGTCAGTCTAAATAGTGTGTTGTTTTGTAACAGTCCAAATACTGTGTTGTTTTGTCAGTCTAAATAGTGTGTTGTTTTGTAACAGTCCAAATACTGTGTTGTTTTCTTACAGTCTAAATATTGTGTTGTTTTGTAACAGTCCAAATACTGTGTTGTTTTGTCAGTCTAAATAGTGTGTTGTTTTGTAACAGTCCAAATACTGTGTTGTTTTCTTACAGTCTAAATATTGTGTTGTTTTGTAACAGTCCAAATACTGTGTTGTTTTGTCAGTCTAAATACTGTGTTGTTTTGTAACAGTCTAAATAGTGTGTTGTTTTGTAACAGTCTAAATACTGTTTTTACTTGTGTTTTGTAACAGTACGAATACTGTGTTGTTTTCTTACAATCTAAATACTGAGTTGTTTATCGTAAGTGTTATTTTGTAACAGTCTGAATAAGGTGTTGTTTCTTGTAAGCATTGTTTTGTGTTACGCTAAATAGTCTGTTATCTTGTTATCGTTGTTTTATGAATTACGCAGGGTATTCTTGTGTCAAGGGTGAACAGTGTCTTGTACTTAACGTTTAGTTCTTTTATAAATTACACGATACACATCTGTCACTCGTTTTAACCATTATAATATAGTGTCAGTGAAATCTATGTAGTAATGATAATGGTTTCTTATATGACTGGTTAAATTAGAGCACACTGCAGTGTGTCGTAGGTTAAACATTCCTATTTGACTGGTTAAACTGCAGCTTGTTTGTTTGTTTTGAATTTCGCACAAAGCTACTCGAGGGCTATCTGTGCTAACCATCCCTAATTTAGCAGTGTAAGACTAGAGGGAAGGCAGCTAGTCATCACCACCCACCGCCAACTCTTGGGCTACTCTTTTTACCAACAAATAGTGGGATTGACCGTAACATTATAACGCCCCTACGGCTGAAAGGGCGAGCATGTTTGGCGCGACGGGGATCCGAACCCGCGACCCTCAGATTACGAGTCGTACGCCTCAACACGCTTGGCCATGCCAGGCCATTAAACTGTAGCACGGTGCAGTGTGTCATAGGTTAAACGGTCTTATTTGATTGGTTAAACTGTAACACGTTGCAATGTGTCGCGAGTTAAGCTGTAGCACATTGCAATGTGTCTTTCATGCATATATTTAAGACTGGGTTTTATGTTGTGGATACTGAGGAACGCCTCCAGCGAAAGAAGACCTCTTCATGGTATCGGGTTTGTTGCGGGTTTATGTGTACTGCCTTCGTAAGTTATATGTCATTTTAATAATAACATAAAAAAGTGAATATTTATACGTCTATGACGTCAACAGGGTGACATTGTAATGCTACAACCGAAGTTGGTCCATTTCCAAATATCTTTTACTTGGCTGTCACTTGAAATCTGACATTATTGGGTGACAGTTCCCCGAACCACGTGCTGCTCGTGCTAATGTAACAAACTTTGGGGAAAGGTTTTATTTTTATCACCATCTCTGTAGCGGGAGGCACATAACATTGTCACTCACTGCTCATGGCTAAAATAATTTTTTTTTCCACTTTAAGGGAGGATGTTTGTACATTATGATGACTTTTGGTGGAACAAACATGTGATGTTGATTTCTTGAAATCCGTTTTTGTTTGATTAGTAATATTAAGATTTCTTAAAAAACATAGAAGATTCGCGTAAAACTGTATGTGTCTTATGTTGTGTGTTTTAACACTGAAATACGTTTGAGTATATGAACCTTCTTTATGTTGTGTGTTTTAGCACTAGATACGTATGGATATATGAACATTCTTTATGTTGTGTGTTTTAGCACTGTATACGTATGGATTTATGAACCTTCTTTATATTGGGAAACATAGAATGTACAAGTCACTACATTTTATAAAGGTCAAAATGGAGGTCACTACAGTTTATAAAGCTCAAAATGCAGGTCACTACAGTTTATAAAGTTCACAATGGAGGTCACTACAGTTTATAAAGTTCATATTGGAGGTCACTACAGTTTATAAAGTTCACAATGGAGGTCACTTCAGTTTATAAAGTTCAAAATGAAGGTCAAATGATAAAGACGGCTCAACTTGATCATTGTTAGAGAGCACACAGTTTTTACCATAGCCAAGGAACACACAGTTTTTGACTAGAGCCAGAGAACACAGTTTCTGACTAAAGCCAGAGAACACAGTTTAAGACTAAAGCCAGAGAACACACAGTTTATGACTAAAGCCAGTGAACACACAGTTTCTGACTCAAACTAGTGAACACAGTTTATGACTAAAGCCAATGAACACATAACTTTCTGACTAAAGTCAGTGAACACACAGTTTATGAGTACTATATGCTCTTTAATACTCTCTATGTGAACATCGGTAAAAGTTATCTTCCATACGATGTTCTCCGGAACGTTTTTCTTTTGTGAAAGAACTTGACCTTCCTGTTCCTGCACGTGTTTCTGGAGTGTCACTGACATCACGTTATACTCTTCATCTGTTCTTCTGATATCTCACTACGTCACTGATATCACGTTGTACTCTTCATCTGTTCTTCCCATATCTCACTACGTCACTGATATCACGTTGTACTCTTCATCTGTCCTTCTCATATCTCACTACGTCACTGACATCACGTTGTACTCTTCATCTCTTCTTCTCATATCTCACTTCATCACTGACATCACGTTGTACTCTTCATCTGTTCTTCTCATATCTCACTACGTCACTGACATCACGTTCTACTCTTCATCTGTTCTTCTCATATCTCACTACGTCACTGACATCACGTTATACTCTTCATCTGTCCTTCTCATATCTCACTACGTCACTGACATCACGTTGTACTCTCTTCATCTGTTCTTTCTCATATCTCACTACGTCACTTTGACATCACGTTATACTCTTCATCTGTCCTTCTCATATCTCACTACGTCACTGACATCACGTTATACTCTTCATCTGTCCTTCTCATATCTCACTACGTCACTGACATCACGTTCTACTCTTCATCTGTCCTTCTCATATCTCACTACGTCACTGACATCACGTTGTACTCTTCATCTGTTCTTCTCATATCTCACTTCGTCTTTGACATCACGTTGTACTCTTCATCTGTTCTTCTCATATCTCACTGCGTCACTGACGTCACGTTATACTCTTCATCTGTCCTTCTCATATCTCACTGCGTCACTGACATCACGTTGTACTCTTTTCATCTGTTCTTCTCTCATATCTCACTGCGTCACTTTGACATCACGTTGTACTGTTCATCTCATATCTCACTACGTCACTGACATCACGTTGTACTCTTCATCTGTTCTTCTCATATTTCACTACGTCACTAACATCACGTTGTACTCTTCATCTGTCCTTCTCATATCTCACTACGTCACTGACATCACGTTCTACTCTTCATCTGTCCTTCTCATATCTCACTACGTCACTGACATCACGTTGTACTCTTCATCTGTTCTTCTCATATCTCACTACGTCACTGACATCACGTTATACTCTTCATCTGTTCTTCTCATATCTCACTACGTCACTGACATCACGTTGTACTGTTCATCTGTCCTTCTGATATCTCACTTCGTCACTGACATCACGTTCTACTCTTCACCCGTCCTTCTCATATCTCACTACGTCACTGACATCACGTTGTACTCTTCATCTGTCCTTCTCATATCTCACTACGTCACTGACATCACGTTATACTCTTCATCTGTCCTTCTCATATCTCACTACGTCACTAACATTACGTTGTACTCTTCATCTGTCCTTCTCATATCTCACTTCGTCACTGACATCACGTTATACTCTTCATCTGTTCCTCTCATATCTCACTACGTCACTGACATCACGTTATACTCTTCATCTATCGTTCTCATATCTCACTACGTCACTGACATCACGTTGTACTCTTCATCTGTTCTTCTCATATCTCACTACGTCACTGACATCACGTTATACTCTTCATCTGTTCTTCTCATATCTCACTACGTCACTGACATCACGTTATACTCTTCATCTACCGTTCTCATATCTCACTTCGTCACTGACATCACGTTATACTCTTCATCTGTTCTTCTCATATCTCACTTCGTCACTGACATCACGTTGTACTCTTCATCTGTCCTTCTCATATCTCACTACGTCACTGACATCACGTTATACTCTTCATCTGTTCCTCTCATATCTCACTTCGTCACTGACATCACGTTGTACTCTTCATTTGTCCTTCTCATATCTCACTACGTCACTGACATCACGTTGTACTGTTCATCTATCCTTCTTATATCTCACTACGTCACTGACATCACGTTGTTGCTCTTCATCTGTTCTTCTTTCATATCTCACTACGTCACTGACATCGTTGTATTGTTCATCTGTTCCTTCTCATATCTCACTACGTCACTGACGTCACGTTGTACTCTTTCATCTGTCCTTCTCATATCTCACTACGTCACTGACATCACGTTGTACTCTTCATCTGTTCTTCTCATATCTCACTACGTCACTGACATCACGTTGTACTCTTCATCTGTTCTTCTCATATCTCACTACGTCACTGACATCACGTTCTACTCTTCATCTGTTTCTTTTCTCATATCTCACTACGTCACTGACATCACGTTATGCTCTTTTCATCTGTCCTTCTCATATCTCACTGCGTCACTGACATCACGTTGATACTCTTCATCTGTTCTTCTCATATTTCACTACGTCACTGACATCACGTTGTACTCTTCATCTGTTCTTCTCATATCTCACTACGTCACTGACATCACGTGATACTCTTCATCTGTTCTTCTCATATCTCACTACGTCACTGACATCACGTGATACTCTTCATCTGTTCTTCTCATATCTCACTACGTCACTGACATCACGTGATACTCTTCATCTGTCCTTCTCATATCTCACTACGTCACTGACATCACGTGATACTCTTCATCTCTCCTTCTCATATCTCACTACGTCACTGACATCACGTGATACTCTTCATCTGTCCTTCTCATATCTCACTACGTCACTGACATCACGTTGTACTGTTCATCTTTCCTTCTCATATCTCGCTACGTCACTGACATCACGTTGTACTGTTCATCTATCCTTCTCATATCTCACTACGTCACTGACATCAAGTTGTACTGTTCATCTATCCTTCTCATATCTCACTACGTCACTGACATCACGTTATACTATTCATCTGTTCTTCTCATATCTCACTACGTCACTGACATCACGTTGTACTGTTCATCTATCCTTCTCATATCTCACTACGTCACTGACATCACGTTATACTCTTCATCTGTTCTTCTCATATCTCACTACGTCACTGACATCACGTTATACTCTTCATCTGTTCTTCTCATATCTCACTACGTCACTAATATCATGTTATACTCTTCATCTGTCCTTCTCATATCTCACTACTACTTTATCACCACGATGACAAAGCTTTCTATAATAGCACATACTGGATGTTACGAGGCAAAAATAACGTTTGAAATGTCACGTGGTGAACAAACTAACAAAAATTACTTCATGACCTTGACGTGTCCACAAATCCTTCTAATGAAACTTCACTCTCGACATCACGTATTATAGGTTGTCCTTGGACTGATCTTGGCATCTCTCACTCTAACTTGTAAGATCGTGGAAGTTACATGCCGTAAAAACATCTGACTTTAGGATGATCAAGTTTGTAGCTTCTGTGGTTGCTCTGAATTGCTTTTCTTGAACCGTGTGGTGAATAACACAATCAACATTACACATTACTGTATGGTAGATCTTACATTGCACAGTATTGTTGTGTTTGAGTGACCACACATGAACAGTATATTGAATGGTTGATTACTGCGAGAGTAAAGGAAACCAAGAATTTTTATTTATTTATTGTTAACTTGAAACTGAAGATATTAATCTGATAGTTTATACTGCTCATATTACCTTGACTTTATTGTTAACTTGAAACTGAAGATATTAATCTGATAGTTTATACTGCTCATATTACCTTGACTTTATTGTTAACTTGAAACTGAAGATATTAATCTGATAGTTTATACTGCTCATATTACCTTGACTTTATTGTTAACTTGAAACTGAAGATATTAATCTGATAGTTTATACTGCTCATATTACCTTGACTTTATTGTTAACTTGAAACTGAAGATATTAATCTGATAGTTTATACTGCTCATATTACCTTGACTTTATTGTTAACTTGAAACTGAAGATATTAATCTGATAGTTTATACTGCTCATATTACCTTGACTTTATTGTTAACTTGAAACTGAAGATATTAATCTGATAGTTTATACTGCTCATATTACCTTGACTTTATTGTTAACTTGAAACTGAAGATATTAATCTGATAGTTTATACTGCTCATATTACCTTGACTTTATTGTTAACTTGAAACTGAAGATATTAATCTGATAGTTTATACTGCTCATATTACTTTGACGTCTTGTCTAACACCAGTGTTGTCATGGTGGATATTTATTATCTTAATTCACTTACTATATTCGTTACGTAGAGGTCAGTCAATAAACATGACCACAGTTTTTCTTGTTCGAACTTCAGTCAAACCTGGACACTACGTTGAACGGATGTGTTAACAGGTAAGGCCGTGATTTAACGAACGTCACTGACACTCCTTTTTTAGTATAGTGTTTGCTAAACCCCTCCCACTCAGTCTGGTTTCTACGTATACATGTGACTTAAGAAAAGTCTTATCTATTTCTATTACTGTTGAGTGCTGTTCGGACAGATAACCTGTGCTGTTTCCTTGATAAAAACAGTTCCACAAAGTATGATAAAATTCTTCTTACGCCCTTGTTACTCGTGGGTGTTCATTAATGTACCAGTTAGTTTTTGTCGGCTTGTTTTTTTTTAAACAATTTTACGCACTATAGCTCTGAGTTTCTACTTTAGTTCAAGTCAACGATAACTTGAGTTATCTGCGTGTATTTTTTTTCTTATAGCAAAGCCACATTGGGCTATCTATTGAGCCCACCGAGGGCTATCTGTACATAGCTGACCCTAAAATTGAATCGATATACTAAATTGGGTGGCCGTTATTCAACAGCACTCACCGCCAACTCTTGGGCCCCTCTTTTCTGATTCTCACTATCACAGTGCGCGCATGACTCCAAAGTATAGAAGGTATCTTTTTTTTCAGGCACTAGGACGCGAACCGTGAATCTTCAGGGGTACAGTCGAGTACCACAACTATAGGGCCACGACCGTTCTGATATAGCTTCAGTAATAGTTCAGACTTGGGATCACTAGGTCAGAGGATCAGGTCGGGTGTAGATATGCTCTAAAGAACAGCGAACTTATTTATATCAGTAAATTAAATATATATTTGGATATTTTAAATAAGATGCTAAAATGTACACTTTGAATTGTAGCTCTTTATTTTTCCTTAAAATTCTACGCATTGTTTTTCACGTTATGCGTTGAATTTTAAACTTGAAATATATTTATGTAATGGTTTATATAATTTCAGATAAAGTAAGGATAATGTGTGTTTTAAAGCAGCGAGGCCAGGTGCTTTATCTCACAGAATTCACTAAGAAATTGATGAAGTTTAGGTTCAACGTTGATACAGAGTGAACATTTTGAGAGGGTGTTTTATTTCATCTCTTGACCTTAAGATCTCGCGGCACCTTTTGCTAACAGTGAATATTACCTTTCTTGTTTCTAAAGAAACATTATACATAGTTTTATTCATATGTGTAAGTGTGTATAGTACATATAGTATGATTTATATAGCACTTTGTAACGTATATAAACTAAGTAGTTGGTAGTTCAATCAGATATCTCACGTTCATGTTATCGACTATTTAATTACCTCGAAAGAGGGCCGACGGTCGCCTAGAGGTGTCACCTGTTTTAACTACTCATACCACTGTACAGTAGTGTGTTTGTCAGTCAGTAGACACTAAAATGGCGTCAAATAAGGGATGTTCTTGGGTAGTTAGTTACATTATTGTCTGCTGTTTAAATAATGTTATTATTGAGTGTTTAATACTTACGCCTGTCAATTTCATGAAGAGAGCAAATTGTATTGTCGTAATCTCAGTAAAACGTGTGCATACCATGAATCACGAGAAGGATTATGCACTCTGTAGCTACGACACACCATTAAATGCTGTATTCTAAAATAAGTAAAGAAATTAGGTATACAGCCTTTATATCTGGATCAATCTATAACCTAGATATGCCAAAAATAGGGTATTTTTCATTTTACAGCTGTCAATAGAAGCATAGTTCGTAACGGGCCATTTAAGCAAGTACTATTGTTAATTGTTTCATTGTTTTACTTATCTTCTGCCTTTGTATTGTTAATTTGAAAATGTTTTTAAGGACACTACAGTAATCTTATCACATTAACAGTTAATATTTCGTGATTAGACGTAGAATATTTTGGTGCAAGCAAACATAATAATAAAAGTTCCTGCACAGTTTATTTTTTGACTGATAGATGGCGCTAGGAAATATTAGCAATGTTCTCTCTATTGTCTATAGTAGCTCGTATCGTTAAATGTAGGCTTGTTTATGTGTTTCATAATAATAATCTAACTTCCATACCTCTGATCACTGTTATACTTTAGGAGTTTGTGGGCTGGCCCCTAGGGAATTGTAAAACTTATTTCGTCTATACTTATGCTCTCTTAGGGGCGGCGGGTGACGCGCGGGAGCGTCGCCGTCCGGTCATACACACGTGAAGCAGATGAAATAAACGTCGTACCTGGCGTGAAAAACTTTGGTAGTCCAGTCTAAGTCACCAAACAGACTATTTGTGATAGGTTTGACAGTATTCCTACTCAACGTTCAGGGCTAAGCAGACTATTTGTGAAAGGTGTTACAGTATTCCTACTCAACGTTCAGGACTAAACAGGCTATTTGTGAAAGGTGTTACAGTATTCCTACTTAACGTTCAGGGCTAAACAGACTATTTGTGAAAGGTGTGACAATATTCCTACTCAACGTTCAGGACTAAACAGACTATTTGTGAAAGGTGTGACAATATTCCTACTCAACGTTCAGGACTAAACAGACTATTTGTGAAAGGTGTGACAATATTCCTACTCAACGTTCAGGGCTAAACAGACTATTTGTGAAAGGTGTGACAGAATTCGTACTCAACGTTCAGGACTAAACAGACTATTTGTGAAAGGTGTGACAGTATTCCTACTCAACGTTCAGGACTAAACAGACTATTTGTGAAAGGTGTGACAGAATTCATACTCAACGTTCAGGACTAAACAGACTATTTGTGAAAGGTGTGACAGAATTCGTACTGAACGTTCAGGACTAAACTGACTATTTGTGAAAGGTGTGACAGTATTCCTACTCAACGTTCAGGACCAAAGAGACTATCTGTGAAAGGTACTGATGGTGTACAGAGAATCCAAACATTTATTTTCTACCACCAAGCACTTATTTTATAGTATTTAAATTTTTTTGAATGCTATAAATCACGCACAAAGCTACACAATGGGCTATCTGTGTTCTGCCTACTGCGGAAATCGAAGTCGAATTTTTTGACGTTATAAGTTTGAAGACTTTTCGCTTTGCCACCAGGTGGCGGTTTTCTAGAGAGACATGGATTGTAGTTACGATTTTTTCTAATATTTAATCCAGTAAAATCCGTTAATAATACAAACATTCTGTGATTTGGTGACAGTGCCGTGCAATTATCGACAAAACTGCAGATGTTTTAATATAGTGACACTCTCTCTTTTCACAGTGGTTATCGAAATCTGGTTTCTAACATTTTTAGTCAGCAGACTTGCCGCTGTGCCACTCGGAGAGTCCTGAAGTTTTAAAATGCGACGAACTGCTAACCCTGGCTCTTCGGGTTCACAGTCTGGACACGCTCACCATTAACCTACGCCAGGCCTGTACCAGAGATAGAGTAATTGTATAAGTAGTTCTGAAGAAAATTGATCAACCAGTAAACAAACACCTTAGTCTCACAATTACGTTATTTAGGTGTGTGAACTGGACTATAATTAGATTATTTTGTGTGTTGTACTTCTCTAGGAAGGAGCAATTACAAGGCAAAAGAGGGGTGATCCTATGAGTTTAGAGGGTGAGGAAAACGGAAAAAATATATTACTGCCACAATAAGTGACTTTTGTTGCTTTATCTTGATGTTTTTATTTGAAATACTTCGTAACTGGTGAATTAAAAATATGTTTTTATGTCTGCAAATGTTTTACGTTTGTTTTTCGACATTATCCATTATTCCCAACTTTGCTGGGTGTCGTTATCCATTATTATGGTTTATTTTTCTTTCCCTCCAAACTGTAATGATGCAGCTTACCTGATAACGAGTTCACATGACCTTGTTTGTTTGTTTGTTTGTTTGTTTTGAATTTCGCACAAAGCAACTCGAGGGCTATCTGTGCTGGCCGTCCCTAATTTAGCAGAGTAAGACTAGAGGGAAGGCAGCTAGTCATCACCACCCACCACCAAGTCTTGAGATACTCTTTTATTAACGAATACTGGGATTGATCGTTACTTCATAATGCTTCCAAGACTGAAAGGGCAAGCATGTTTGGTTCGACCGAGGTTCGAACCCGTGACCCTCAGATTACGAGTCGAACACCTTAACCCACCTGGCCATGCCAGGCCTTACTGAACTATGTTATAATAATGAATTTTAGTTTGGGTTTTAGAGTTTTGAAGTTACATAACTACAAACCTTCCCAGTGGCGCCCAACTTAAAGTCGTTTTTTTTTTTTAATTGTGCGCTAAGAAAGAAAAACAAAACTCCAAAAAGGTATAGCAATGGAATAGCTACAACAGCGCCTCTAGTTGTAGTTTTATGAACTACTTAAAAGCTGTTAACTTTTTTTGTTAATCGGGGAATAATACGTAATGAGAACTAACCCTGATCTTCATAATGAACTTGGTTTTTAAAGTAAAGAAGTGGTGAATTATATTTCGTATATTATAAACCGGAAACTGGTTAAATTATTATATTATTACTCGCTATGTGTTGTTTTGTTTTAATGGTTCGCCTAGTGGTGGAACTGCGTCAGCATGAAGTACGCCTTGAACTTCTTGTATATAACTGGTACCAAGATCGGTAAGCCTGGTTATGTGAGGGAGGGACAAGATGTATATTCATTTCGAGAAACAACTTCAAGGTTATTCAAATATTAATCAATTAATGTTAAAATTAGTTTAATATCTTTCCTGGAAATGCCACAGGTTGTCGGACCTCGGGAATGTTAATAACTCTGTTCCTGATGGAGTGAAACCTCCGGTTGTTGTTTTTTTTTGTTTTGTCACATCGTAACGAAACCGCCGCCGTGACCAGGTTACTTTCACAGTAGGAGCATGCAATATATCGCGAATGTTTAGCAGCTCGTTTCAGAATTAACGTTATATGGCTTTAAGTTCTCTTACCGTGGGCGTGGGTGATGTCACGATGTAAGAACGTAAACAGACAAACTTATAAATCCACTCCCACTCTACACACTATTCAGCAGGTACCATCACCCCCTCCTCAACATGTCCATGTTTATAGTGTAGCCGAATTGAAAACTGTATTTATGAAGGACAGTTTGTTAAAAAACAAAAGAAACACAACAATAACAAAAAAACAACAACGAATTATTGAACTTTGAAAAATCCTGACCGGTAGCCAAAAGATGCAAACTATTGATATTGCGTGGGCCAGTTAAACTTTACAGATACAAGGGGTGTCAGGTGGCTTAAAGACAGAGAGAATAAAAATAAATAAACTAAGATATTAAAATATAATATTGTCTGTTTCGAAACGTAGAGCTAGAGTTAGATGTATATGGTTTCTCTGAAGTTTCAGTATTCTTTATATAAGGTGTCCGGGAGTTATTTTAATAAATTTGAGTCACATAATATATGGACACTTTGTTTATTTGTATAATTATACTCCATCGAATTTATACAAGCTGAACCTCCTTGGAAACATTCAGTTCAGTACCACTAGATGGCACTTTAATATCATTATGCTGTGTTATAACTGAGCGTTCAAGACAATATCAAATTACTTTAAAATGATATAACCGGTGGTTATACAACATTAAAAGGTGCCAGTGTTCAAATGTAAGGACTGAAATAGTCGTTGTCATGGTTACTGACAACATCAATGTCTGTGTTCTCCAATAATGTGAAGAAGGAGATAGATAACCTTCCAACGATAATAAATGTTTTCAATATTTACGTTATATAAGGTTCTTTATTTAGGTAGCAAGAAAATAACTGTATAATTTTATTTGCTGTTTCTAGGGTGTGATGGATCAGTTTTATTGTGATATATTAACAGTACTTTCGAGACTCGCTACCAGGTTGTGCGTGTAATATTTAAGTAGTGGACATAGATTCAGGTTTTGCCTTTATTGTTCTATTAGTAGTTAAAGGTTCGAATAAATTAGCTAATTATTCAGAAACTAATACGACTGTTGAAAATCATGGTGTAACAAAATATAAGTGACTGCAGACTTTGTAAACGCATTTCGCGCTGTTTGTTCAGCGATTTGCGTTACTGATGATACCTCATTAAAGTCCTCGGTAGAACAGCGCGAAGTTTACGGACTTGCAACCCTATAATTCGGGGTTCGATTGCCTGCGGCGAACATGGCAGATAGCCGGATGTGGTTTTTCTCTAAAATAAAGAATACTCGTTTAGGTTACCGATAACTTACTGTGATTGGATAGTACTTTTTATCTTTTTTAAATAAGAGCTTTGAATAAAATATTCGCTTCTTAATAACCTGTTGTCGAGGGTATGTGTTTTATCGCTGAGTCGTCATGATGTTTCACAAACATTTCATCAGCTATACGCTTTGTGTGTTTGGTATTAGGCACAAAGCTTCACAATGAACTAGTTGTGCTTTACTCACCACGGGTATCGATGCTCGGTTTTTAGCGTTTTAATCCTGCAGACACGCTGTTGTGCCACTGGGGGGGGGGGGTTATACGCTTTGAAAAAGTAACAAAACCGTTTTTTGTCGTAACTTTGGTTTCCATAAGAAGAGAAACGGTTTCCGATACTCCGTCCTGAGCTTTTTATAAAAGTTAATTAGTTGTTGTTTTTAAATACCGCTTTGTCTGGAAACCAGGTGTTTTTATTGGATGGTTTCACAATGTTAAACAGTTTGAAGGTTAGGTGTCACTGTTTGATTAAACAAAATTAATTAGTGTTGTGCTTACACAGGAACTGTATCTGTAGTTAAAGACTCGTTACGTTTCATATGTTAGAACATGTTAGTTTATCAGTTAAGACACCTTCGGGTTCACAGTTTTATTAGTTAGAACACGTTTAGTTCCAAACTATAGTTCAACACAGTATTATAACCCTGTCTGTAAATAAACGTCTGAGGTGAATACTTTACAGTTTATTATATATTTTCTTTAAAAATCAAATATCTAGGATGTGAAATCATTGGTATATTAAAAAAAAAGAACTTTC
Source organism: Tachypleus tridentatus (assembly GCF_004210375.1). Classification (NCBI taxonomy): domain Eukaryota; kingdom Metazoa; phylum Arthropoda; class Merostomata; order Xiphosura; family Limulidae; genus Tachypleus; species Tachypleus tridentatus. The sequence continues at coordinate 148,721,879 of NC_134830.1, forward strand.
AACTAAAAATATCTCGGTTTATAAAATGTTCAGTGTCCCCCGTATGTATACACTGGTTCTGTCAGTTCGTATACAAATAAAATTGTATGAATTAAATTTGGCTTTTAGTAATTCAGTTCACTCACGAACGCAACCATATAGCGGTCTGTGTAAGCGCGTCCATTGTTCAAAGACATCTGGGGCGTGGCTCATGCCCTGAAACATGTATAACGTAATCTCAGCATTGGCGGCAAAGGCCAGGGTAATGAAAAATCGACTGATATAGATATATTAAACTTAGTAGAAAACAGTTTCTAGCGTATCTTGTTACACTTAAGTTAAGCCTTGATATCAACAATATATATTTACATACATTTATGTAGTAAGTCACTCCATACATACATACATTTATGGAGTAAGTCACTCACTGTTTGGGAAAATAACATCTTTTTTTTTTTTCTTTTTTTGCGGCAAAAGCGTTCCGGATAATACAAAAGTGAAACTGGGCATTTCTTAGATAAAAGAGCTGGAGGGAGGGTGATTGTAGCTGTATTAATAATTTATGATATAAGGAAATATGTATTCCATTAAAATACTCCAACTTGTGCACATTATCGTGTGTATCGGAATATTTTGGTATATTTCGGATATTAGCGCAAGGCTACTAAACAAAGACTTATTCAACTACCACAAATCTTGAACATACAAACTAGAGGGAAGACAACTAATGAAGAACGGCCCCTAGGCTTCAATGATCGAATAGTTCTGTTGTTAACCCTGACAGCACCAATAACATGAGAGTTCTGTTGTTAAGCCTGACAGCACCAATAACATGAGAGTTCTGTTGTTAACCCTGACAGTACCAATAACATGAAAGTTCTGTTGTTAACCCTGACAGGACCAATAACATGAGAGTTCTGTTGTTAACCCTGACAGCACCAATAACATGAGTTCTGTTGTTAACCCTGACAGCACCAATAACATGAGAGCTCTGTTGTTAACCCTGACAGGACCAATAACATGAGAGTTCTGTTGTTAACCCTGACAGCACCAATAACATGAGAGCTCTGTTGTTAACCCTGACAGCACCAATAACATGAGAGCTCTGTTGTTAACCCTGACAGGACCAATAACATGAGAGCTCTGTTGTTAACCCTGACAGCACCAATAACATGAGAGTTCTGTTGTTAACCCTGACAGGACCAATAACATGAGAGTTCTGTTGTTAACTCTGACAGCACCAATAACATGAGTTCTGTTGTTAACCCTGACAGCACCAATAACATGAGAGTTCTGTTGTTAAGCCTGACAGCACCAAGAACATGAGTTCTGTTGTTAACCCTGACAGCACCAATAACATGAGAGTTCTGTTGTTAATCCTGACAGGACCAATAACATGAGAGTTCTGTTGTTAATATTGACAGCACCAATAACATGAGTTCTGTTGTTAACCCTGACAGCACCAATAACATGAGAGTTCTGTTGTTAACCCTGACAGCACCAATAACATGAGAGTTCTGTTGTTAACCCTGACAGCACCAATAACATGAGAGTGGAAATGGATGCTCTTAAAAAATCCACAAATGACAGCATATTAATAAAAATCTTTCTTTAACCTTACAATAATGAGATATTTAATAACAGAAACTGTCTTATAGTTCACTAAGTTACGTTATGTGGTTTGTTTTTACCTGTAACCTTACAATAATGAGATATTTAATAACAGAAACTGTCTTATAGTTCACTAAGTTACGTTATGTGGTTTGTTTTTACCTGTAACCTTACAATAATGAGATATTTAATAACAGAAACTGTCTTATAGTTCACTAAGTTACGTTATGTGGTTTGTTTTTACCGCTGACAATGTGTGTGCGTTTGTTACTCGAAGCAGCAAGATTTAACCTTAGATTTGATAGATCGACCCTTGTATTTTGATTTTTAAGGAAGGTAGGGGCTATTAGTAGGGACTTACAAACTGTAGGCTGTGGAAAACTGTTTCTAAGAACTAATTATGTTAATTGTTATCTGAATTTCAACCTGGAGGTATAGACTTGTTTTTATAACATATAAATAATAATGTTAATTCTGGTGCTATTGTTTACAGCTATAGTCAAAATGTCATAACAATATTTGCACGCAACTAAACCAACTCGTCATAAATTTGTAATATTGTTTTTGGAAGGTACTTATATAATTGTCATGCACATACATATTAATAAAAGTAACATTTAATATTGTACTTTCATGAACATTTTCGAAAGTAAATTTCACTAACTGTTAGATGTGCAAGGCGGTGAGAAATACGGCTGTCAGACACGAGACAAATTGGCTTGAATTTATTTTAGAAAAAATCACTTGATTATATATTACATATTTTGAGATCTAGCAAAAAATAAAATTTGGTTTAAAACAAAAACGTTTTAAAATACCAGTTGTAACAATTTACCCATATTTTACGTGTGATTCGCGTGCTAATTTCAGCCTGATCACGAACGAGACAAAACCTATTTCCTCACTCGTGGCTGGCGCGTGCTGTCTTGGTGACGCAATGCAGCCTAGTTTAATGCAGTTTTGTACCAGACGAGATTTTAACCGTAATTTCTGACGCAGTGAAATTGTATTTTGTCTGTAAATCACTTAATATCAGGAACACAGACATTTTATATGATTGCGTCCAAAATATACATTTTTTGTAATTTTTCAACATTACAATTATTCTCCATTACTGTTTTTAATATTTCTGAAATTGTTTTTGTTATTTTGAAACACACCTCTAGAGTGCGCATCAGTATGTTTTTAAGCATTTTATTTTGTGATTATTATCGATCATTATTTAACTTTCAGAAATGTGTTTTTTCTTCCTGTAAAGATAAAAACTTGTTTATGTTCCAAAGTTAGTTGGAGAAGTTTAATCCGTCAGCTTGTTAAATTATTTAGTGCAAATATTTTATTTAGAAAAGTCCAGGGATACAACTTTTAAGTGGGTTGTTTATTATAAAGTTTCGTTCGCTCGTGAAGCCTCATCAGCCCCCCCCCCCCTCCTTTCAGTGGTACAGCGGTATGTCTGCGGACTCACGCCACTAGAAATCGGGTTTCCATACCCGTGGTGGGCAGAGCACCGAAAGCCCATTGTGTAACTTTGTGCTTAATTTAAAACAAACAAAGCCTCATCAGGTAACTGTCGTCCATTGTGCGACTTTGTCCTTGTGTAACATCGTCTCATTGTTAAAGCAAAACAAAAACCCGCTAATAATTTAAAAGTTAATATGTAATTTATTTTTGAAGAACAGAATATCATAATTTTTAAGGGCGTTAATTTATACGTTAAAAAAAGATGCTTGAGACGAGTGTTTGGTTTGTCCATGATTTTTTGAGCCCCTCATACAGGATAAGACGAGTCATGGTGTTGTGCACGTGCTCAATGATGATTGTGCGTACACTTGCTTTGCAAGAGCTGTATATCGAATGAAAAATATTGTGCGTGTTTTCTTATAGCAAAACCGCATCGGGCTATCTGCTGAGTCCACCGAGGGAATCGAACACCTTATTTTAGCGTTGTAAATCCATAGACTAGAATATTGTGTGATACTTCTACGTATAAGACGTGAACAATATGCATATAGGTAAACATAAACTGTGTAAACAGAAGAGAAGAAAAAGCATATCTAACAATTTATTTTATATTTATACCAAATTGGTTTTATTGAAAGCAAATACAAGTGACAGAGGTGTTTAATTCCATATTCAATGCAGCATATATTAAACATCTGTTTCATATTTAACATGTAAGTTAAATGTTTTATCACATTGATATCAGGAAGATCACAGCCAGATGTAACAATTTTATTCCAAACTAAACGTTGGTTTCCCCCCCCCCCCCACAACAAGAGTTGTCGGGGGCAACTCTTCACCTCGCAACACTTTCTAGTTGTGTAAAATAATAATGAGATAATCTACTCTTTACTCTTGTGTAATAACACGAATGGTTTGAAGGTTCCTCACAGACTTACAAAATATCTTATACATTTGTTGTTTATTTCCGGGTATTCCTCTCATGCACACTCAATGGAAACATTGTTCTGTCAACACTGATACCGGGATGTCCACTAAAGTAGATAAGACAACAGTAATTATGGAAACATTGTTCTGTCAATACTGATATTGGGTTGTCCACTAGACTAGATAAGACAACAGTAATTATGGAAACATTGTTCTGTCAACACTGATACCGAGATGTCCACTAAAGTAGATAAGACAACAGTAATTATGGAAACATTGTTCTATAAACACTGATACCGGGATGTCCACTAAAGTAGATAAGACAACAGTAAATATAGAAACATTGTTCTATCAACACTGATACCGAGATGTCTACTAAAATAGATAAGACAACAGTAATTATGGAAACATATTTCTGTCAATGCTGATACCGGAATGTCCACTAAGGTGGATAAGACAACAGTAATTATGGAAACATTGTTCTGTCAACACTGATACCGAGATGTCCACTAAAGTAGATAAGACAACAGTAATTATGGAAACATTGTTCTATCAACACTGATACCGGGATGTCCACTAAAGTAGATAAGACAACAGTAATTATGGAAACATTGTTCTATCAACACTGATACCGGGATGTCCACTAAAGTAGATAAGACAACAGTAATTATGGAAACATTGTTCTATCAACACTGATACCGGGATGTCCACTAAAGTAGATAAGACAACAGTAAATATAGAAACATTGTTCTGTCAACACTGATACCGAGATGTCTACTAAAATAGATAAGACAACAGTAATTATGGAAACATATTTCTGTCAATGCTGATACCGGAATGTCCACTAAAGTGGATAAGACAACAGTAATTATGGAAACATTGTTCTGTCAACACTGATACCGGAATGTCCACTAAAGTAGATAAGACAACAGTAATTATGGAAACATTGTTTTGTCAACACTGATACCGGGATGTCCACAGTGATTATGGAAACATTGTTCTATTAACGCTGATACCGGGATGTCCACTAAAGTAGATAAGACAAGAGTAATTATGTAAACATTGTTTTGTCAACACTGATACCGGGATGTCCACAGTGATTATGGAAACATTGTTCTATTAACGCTGATACCGGGATGTCCACTAAAGTAGATAAGACAACAGTAATTATGTAAACATTGTTTTGTCAACACTGATACCGGGATGTCCACAGTGATTATGGAAACATTGTTCTATTAACGCTGATACCGGGATGTCTACTAAAGTAGATAAGACAACAGTAATTATGGAAACATTGTTCTATCAACGCTGGTACCGGGAAGTCCACTAAAGTAGATAAGACAACAGTAATTATGGAAACATTGTTCTATCAACACTGATACCGGGATGTCCACTAAAGTAGATAAGACAACAGTAATTATGGAAACATTGTTCTATCAACACTGATACCGGGATGTCCACTAAAGTAGATAAGACAACAGTAAATATAGAAACATTGTTCTATCAACACTGATACCGAGATGTCTACTAAAATAGATAAGACAACAGTAATTATGGAAACATTGTTCTGTCAACACTGATACCGGGATGTCCACTAAAGTAGATAAGACAACAGTAATTATGGAAACATTGTTCTGTCAACACTGATACCGGGATGTCCACTAAAGTAGATAAGACAACAGTAATTATGGAAACATATTTCTGTCAATGCTGATACCGGAATGTCCGCTAAAGTAGATAAGACAACAGTTATTATGGAAACATTGTTCTATCAACACTGATACCGGGATGTCCACTAAAGTAGATAAGACAACAGTTATTATGGAAACATATTTCTGTCAATGCTGATATTGGAATGTCCACTAAAGTAGATAAGACAACAGTAATTATGGAAACATTGTTCTGTCAACACTGATACCGGGATGTCCACTAAAGTAGATAAGACAACAGTAATTATGGAAACATTGTTCTGTCAACACTGATACCGGGATGTCCACTAAAGTAGATAAGACAACAGTAATTATGGAAACATATTTCTGTCAATGCTGATACCGGAATGTCCACTAAAGTAGATAAGACAACAGTTATTATGGAAACATTGTTCTATCAACACTGATACCGGGATGTACACTAAAGTAGATAAGACAACAGTAATTATAGAAACATTGTTCTATCAACACTGATACCGAGATGTCTACTAAAATAGATAAGACAACAGTAATTATAGAAACATTGTTCTATCAACACTGATACCGGGATGTCCACTAAAGTAGATAAGACAACAGTAATTATGGAAACATTGTTCTGTCAACACTGATACCGAGATGTCTACTAAAATAGATAAGACAACAGTAATTATAGAAACATTGTTCTGTCAACACTGATACCGGGATGTCCACTAAAGTAGATAAGACAACAGTAATTATGGAAACATATTTCTGTCAATGCTGATACCGGAATGTCCACTAAAGTAGATAAGACAACAGTTATTATGGAAACATTGTTCTGTCAACACTGATACCGAGATGTCCACTAAAGTAGATAAGACAACAGTAATTATGGAAACATTGTTCTGTCAACACTGATACCGGGATGTCCACTAAAGTAGATAAGACAACAGTAATTATGGAAACATTGTTCTGTCAACACTGATACCGAGATGTCTACTAAAATAGATAAGACAACAGTAATTATGGAAACATTGTTCTATCAACACTGATACCGAGATGTCTACTAAAGTAGATAAGACAACAGTAATTATGGAAACATATTTCTGTCAATGCTGATACCGGAATGTCCACTAAAGTAGATAAGACAACAGTAATTATGGAAACATTGTTCTGTCAACACTGATACCGAGATGTCTACTAAAATAGATAAGACAACAGTAATTATAGAAACATTGTTCTATCAACACTGATACCGAGATGTCTACTAAAGTAGATAAGACAACAGTAATTATGGAAACATATTTCTGTCAATGCTGATACCGGAATGTCCACTAAAGTAGATAAGACAACAGTTATTATGGAAACATTGTTCTGTCAACACTGATACCGAGATGTCCACTAAAGTAGATAAGACAACAGTAATTATGGAAACATTGTTCTGTCAACACTGATACCGGGATGTCCTCTAAAGTAGATAAGACAACAGTAATTATGGAAACATTGTTCTGTCAACACTTATACCGGGATGTCCACTAAAGTAGATAAGACAACAGTAATTATGGAAACATTGTTCTATCAACACTGATACCGAGATGTCTACTAAAGTAGATAAGACAACAGTAGTTATGGAAACATTGTTCTGTCGACACTGATACCGGGATGTCCACTAAAGTAGATAAGACAACAGTAATTATGGAAACATTGTTCTATCAACACTGATACCGGGATGTCCACTAAAGTAGATAAGACAAGAGTAATTATGTAAACATTGTTTTGTCAACACTGATACCGGGATGTCCACAGTGATTATGGAAATATTGTTCTATTAACGCTGATACCGGGATGTCTACTAAAGTAGATAAGACAACAGTAATTATGGAAACATTGTTCTATCAACGCTGATACCGGGAAGTCCACTAAAGTAGATAAGACAACAGTAATTATGGAAACATTGTTCTATCAACACTGATACCGGGATGTCCACTAAAGTAGATAAGACAACAGTAATTATGGAAACATTGTTCTATCAACACTGATACCGGGATGTCCACTAAAGTAGATAAGACAACAGTAATTATGGAAACATTGTTCTATCAACACTGATACCGGGATGTCCACTAAAGTAGATAAGACAACAGTAATTATGGAAACATTGTTCTATCAACACTGATACCGGGATGTCTACTAAAGTAGATAAGACAACAGTAATTATGGAAACATTGTTCTATCAACACTGATACCGAGATGTCTACTAAAATAGATAAGACAACAGTAATTATGGAAACATATTTCTGTCAATGCTGATACCGGAATGTCCACTAAAGTAGATAAGACAACAGTAATTATGGAAACATTGTTCTGTCAACACTGATACCGAGATGTCCACTAAAGTAGATAAGACAACAGTAATTATGGAAACATTGTTCTATCAACACTGATACCGGTATGTCCACTAAAGTAGATAAGACAACAGTAATTATGGAAACATTGTTCTATCAACACTGATACCGGGATGTCCACTAAAGTAGATAAGACAACAGTAATTATGGAAACATTGTTCTATCAACACTGATACCGGGATGTCCACTAAAGTAGATAAGACAACAGTAATTATGGAAACATTGTTCTATAAACACTGATACCGGGATGTCCACTAAAGTAGATAAGACAACAGTAATTATGGAAACATTGTTCTATCAACACTGATACCGGGATGTCCACTAAAGTAGATAAGACAACAGTAATTATGGAAACATTGTTCTATCAACACTGATACCGGGATGTCCAGTAAAGTAGATAAGACAACAGTAATTATGGAAACATTGTTCTATCAACACTGATACCGGGATGTCTACTAAAGTAGATAAGACAACAGTAATTATGGAAACATTGTTCTATAAACACTGATACCGGGATGTCCACTAAAGTAGATAAGACAACAGTAATTATGGAAACATTGTTTTATCAACACTGATACCGGGATGTCCAGTAAAGTAGATAAGACAACAGTAATTATGGAAACATTGTTCTTTTAACGCTGATACCGGGATGTCCACTAAAGTAGATAAGACAACAGTTATTATGGAAACATTGTTCTATCAACGCTGATACCGGGATATCCACTAAAGAAGATAAGACAACAGTAATTATGGAAGCATTGTTCTATCAACACTGACACCGAGATGTTCACTAAAGTAGATAAGACAACAGTAATTATGGAAGAATTGTTTTTAGCAATTGATCAAGTTATAAGACCCTTCATAAGAATTCCTTCATGTTGTAAATTCAAAATTTGTTTTTATTGTAAAGCTAGGTTAATTTTCCAAGAGTTTCTAGTGTGCAAGTCTTATCGCTTTTCCTTTATGTCTCAGTACAAGTAGTTTATAAGAGTTAATCGTTTCTGTTTTATAACCGTCCTTCTTTACCCGTCGTCCTAACTACAACTCATCAGGAAGTCTGTATGTAGGCTTGTAACGTTAAAGGTGTCTGTATGTAGGCTTGTAACGTTAAAGGTGTCTGTATGTAGGCTTGTAACGTTAAAGGTTCTTATGTTGGTTGTGAATAACTTTACACTTCACAACCGTTTTCAAAGGTTTTCTCTTCAGAGATATTTTTTCTCGTACATTCGTGGACTACGATTTTCATCATCTGAGTAAATGAAAGCTCGATACACTCCCTCTTGTGTCGCTTTTGAAAAGTACGCTGTCTTGTACTATTAAATAACTCATTACTTGTTTAAAACCTGCTTAGTATACATAAATCTTCAGTTTTCAGCTTGTCGTCATCTGCCTAGTAAGGCCTACGTTCTCGCGCATGGAGGGAAACTTTTACGAATACGAAGGCCTTATATCTTCAATTTGGAGTTCCATTCGCAGGCATATTAGATGGCTTTAAGTAAAAAGCCAAGTGTGCCTTTGTGATTCAGTCTATCGAGTCGCAAATGCGACGTTCCTTCCCGCTATTCGTTGGTAGGGTTGGCAGTGTGTAGTGTTGACTGTGTATTTCGTCTGGTCTGTTGTTGCTGTGTTAGAGACAACTTGTTCAGGTAGGCCTTGAGGGGCTAATAATGTACACTAATCAATAAGAACTCTTTCGTATGTTTATACTGTTTTGAAATGTAGAATCTTCAACCTTCTTACAGTAATTATTTCAACAGAAACTTTTCTGAGATGTAGCTGCAACTAAAGTCGATACCATGAACAGGAAGTGACGTCACTGTGGCGAAACACCTACCCAGAGAAATAGGTTTAGTTATCTATTCTTTAATTTGTTAATGATAAATAAAACGAAGCTCCCGTGTTTTTTGTTTTGTTTTTGACACAGTTGAGAATCTTTACTTTTGTAACCAAAAGACAACAGTTTGAGAACCAAAGTATTTATGACTTTTTTATGTATTTGTTCAGAACGATGGTATTTATAAAATAATGTGAAAGGTTGAAATATACGTAAAATACATAGTGATAAAAACACACAGGTTTACGTAGGTATGAAGATGCGACTTGCGTTTGTGTGAATCATGCGGTTATTTAGTTAAATATATATGTAAAAACGGCTGGTGTGGGTTAAGAAAAATGTTTATGTAGAGGAGCGGACAATGTTTCGACCTTCGGTCATCGTCAAGAAGCCTTACTTATACAACAACTCAAGCCCAAGTTAAACCAATACAAAGGAACACCTTTATACCTATATTAATAAATAAAATCAAACATCTAAGCACGCCCTCCACATTCCTACACTCAATTACACAACCGCCTTCAAGCATGTGGTCAGCTATCGGTCAGTTACCTCTTTCTTTCTTTGTGAACCTGACGATGACCGAAGAAGGTCGAAACGTTGTTCGCTCTTCTACATAAAAAAAATTCTCAATTCCTACTGGTCGTTTTTACATATATATTTTTCTCCACAAGTGGGTTTTCTCGTCATCACGGTTGTTTAGTTAGATCAGGTCTGATGTTAGCCTGTCTAAGTAAATCACTCTTTAGGCCTAACTGGTCTGATATTAACGGAAGCAAAAATTTATAATTTAATGTGTTAGTTATGTGACTTCTGAGTCTCCTGAGTAGTAGATTTGTTTAATTTCAGATGTGTCTACTGCAAATTCAAAGCTTATACATTTACTAGTTTTGACGGAGCTTGAAACAGTATATCGTTTTCATATTCACTTTTTCTCGAAACTAGTTTTAACAGAGGTCAGGACAATGTATAGACGCCTTATTAGACTCATTTATTACGTCATACTAACCACATTTCTTCGCAACGAGATTTAACACAGTGCTGGTCATCTGCCTCTGTGTTATTTGTGACAGCTGAAACGTAAGGTTAAATAAACCAGGCGTAGGACCACTAAAATGTGTAGCCTCATCAGACAGAAAATGTAGTTCCTTCATAAGTTCTTGCCCGGTGTGGCCAAGTGGTTAAGGTGTTCGACTGGTAATCCGAGGGTCGCGGGTTTGTATTCCTATCACACCAAACATGCTCGTCTTTTCAGTCGTGGGGGCGTTATAATGTTACGGTAAATTTCGCTATTCGTTGGTAAAAGAATAGGTTAAGGGTTGGCCGTGGGTGGTGATGACTAGCTGCGTTCCCTTTAGTTTTACACTGCTAGATTAGGGATAGCTAGCGCAGATAGCCCTCGTGTAGCTTTGTGCGAAATTGAAACCAAACCAAACCGTAAGTTCTTACCACACGGTGTTATGATAAATGTTAGTTTGATATACACGTGTTTATTTTGTGTACGTAAAAGAGGACAGTGTCTGCATTTATTATCGATTTGTTTAGTTGTTCGAGATAAAAGGACAGTGATTGAGATTTCAGAGTTTGGTGGATGAAACAAAATGTTAATACAAAGCTGCACAGTGGGCTATTTGTGCTCTTCCCAACACAGGAACCGAACTCCAAAGTTTAGCATTGTAGGATCTCGAGTCATTCATCATCCACGAGGGGTGCATGTAAATAAACCACGTGCTGAGTTTTATGAAGGTCTGAACAACGGAAGAAAGTTCCGTGGTGGGCTTGTTTGTAGTTAAGCACAATGGGCTATCTGTGCCCTTCCCATCACGGGTATCTAAACCAGGTTTCTAGCTTTGTAAGCCCGAAGGTATGCTACTGGGGGGAGGGGAAACAGCGGTAAATCTTCGGATTTACAATGGTAAAATTAGTAATTCGATACCCCTTGGTGGACAGAGTAGATAGCTCGGTGTGGCTTTGCTATATAAAAAACACAAAAACCGACAGGAGTAAGAAAAAAATTAAAGTTATTATTTATTGTTGTTATTATTTTAAATGTCAGCGTATTTTTTAACACTGGCTTAAAAATATGAGATGATGGAGTCATGCTTTAACCCGTCCTCTGGTGTTGGAGTTTGGAGTTAATGATAAAATTAACTACACACTCAGCGTTTGTCGTTAAGCGTATTGGCTACACAATGGGATATCTGTGGGCTTCTCATAGGAATGATCGATACCTAATTTTTAGCGTTCTAAGTCTACAGCCTTCTCGCCGAAACGTCGTGAGGGTCTCACGGTGTTTGTATGTCTGTATGCTTCACTATATCACATTTGTTAGCTTGCGAAACAGAGTTCTTTCAAGGGCGTTACAGACGTGTAACAAAAAGATAAAGAGACGGAAAAAAACACACCCTCTAAGTTTTAAATGACACAATTAAAGTTAATGGTAGAATGCTTGGAATTTCCGCGCGACGGTGTCTAACTATAGAAACATCTTGTGTGTGTGGAAGGAGTAAACGTTTTGTCATGCACGTGAGAGCCACGCTTCTTGTGAATGGGCTGAGTGTAGATATTAAGATGTGATTTCTGTTTTTGTATAAAATAAATATAACCTTTTATTGTTAAATGCAGAGCTACATTATTTTATGTTGTTGTTTTTTTTAGCTATGGCTACCGTAGGCATTGAACCCAGATTTCTCGTATTTAAATCCCCCTTCCCGAAGCTTTTATTTACCCTAAAAGACCATAGGCTGCCTTGAGGGGGAGATATCTGTTGTAACCACTCACACTAATATACAGTAGTGTGTTGTCTGTCAGTCAGTCAGTAGACAATAAGAATGACGCTTATTATACAGTTGTCATGCGCTTGCCATGAATCACGAGGAACAGTATGTGCTCTGTAGGTTACAACACAACATGACATACGAAATTCAAAAGCAAGACATAAAAATATTTCTTACTCTTAATTTAGATTTTAGTTACTCTTGAATCGGAACACGTTTCAAGACCCTGCAGAAGTGCATTTAATATATATGGACACACACTGAGAAGGCAGATCGTTTTACTCTGGTTAATAGGTGAGGGGGGAGATAAAATTACCAGGTGCGTTTTATGACTTAACCATAAATTTTTCAAAGTTCTCCGAAATTCAGTGTGTTCTGGCACTGTGCCATGCGCCACACCCTTCATCATACATCGATATATGTTATCACCCTATTTTTGTAAGTTCTGTCTATACGATATTGTAGAAATCTCCCTTTATTTTGATGCGCTAAATAGTGATTTTTACTTATTACTTTAGCTTATGGCCATCTGCAGGCTGATCTGGTAACTACAAACGTAGACGGGATATGTTAATATACTGTAATTAACAATGATCACCCGCGCAAACAGTATTTTTTTTCAAAGATAGGGTATCATTTTTATCCCACAAAAATAAATACCTTAACGAATATACGATAGGAAAATAACATAATATTTATATAACAAAATAATTATAATTATCATATAATACAATATCAAGTCTTATGATATAATACAATATCAGGTGTTATCATATAATACAATATCAGGTCTTATGATGTAATACAATGTCAAGTCTTATCATATAATACAATATCAGGTGTTATGATGTAATACAATATCAGGTGTTATCATATAATACAATATCAGGTCTTATGATATAATACAATGTCAGGTGTTATCATATAATACAATATCAGGTGTTATCATATAATACAATATCAGGTGTTATCATATAATACAATGTCAGGTGTTATCATATAACACAATATCAGGTGTTATCATATAATACAATGTCAGGTGTTATCATATAACACAATATCAGGTGTTATCATATAATACAATGTCAGGTGTTATCATATAATACAATATCAGGTGTTATCATATAATACAATGTCAGGTGTTATCATATAATACAATATCAGGTCTTATGATGTAACACAATATCAGGTGTTATCATATAATACAATATCAGGTGTTATCATATAACACAATATCAGGTGTTATCATATAATACAATATCAGGTGTTATCATATAATACAATGTCAGGTGTTATCATATAATACAATGTCAGGTGTTATCATATAACACAATGTCAGGTGTTATCATATAACACAATGTCAGGTGTTATCATATAATACAATATCAGGTGTTATCATATAATACAATGTCAGGTGTTATCATATAATACAATATCAGGTGTTATCATATAACACAATGTCAGGTGTTATCATATAATACAATGTCAGGTGTTATCATATAATACAATGTCAGGTGTTATCATATAATACAATATCAGGTGTTATCATATAATACAATGTCAGGTGTTATCATATAATACAATATCAGGTGTTATCATATAATACAATGTCAGGTGTTATCATATAATACAATATCAGGTGTTATCATATAATACAATGTCAGGTGTTATCATATAATACAATATCAGGTGTTATCATATAATACAATGTCAGGTGTTATCATATAATACAATATCAGGTGTTATCATATAATACAATGTCAGGTGTTATCATATAATACAATATCAGGTGTTATCATATAATACAATGTCAGGTGTTATCATATAACACAATATCAGGTGTTATCATATAACACAATGTCAGGTGTTATCATATAACACAATATCAGGTGTTATCATATAATACAATGTCAGGTGTTATCATATAATACAATATCAGGTCTTATGATATAATACAATGTCAGGTGTTATCATATAATACAATATCAGGTCTTATGATATAATACAATATCAGGTCTTATGATATAATACAATATCAGGTCTTATGATATAACACAATATCAGGTCTTATGATATAACACAATATCAGGTGTTATCATATAATACAATATCAGGTCTTATGATATAATACAATGTCAGGTCTTATATAACACAATGTCAGGTGTTATCATATAATACAATGTCAGGTGTTATCATATAATACAATATCAGGTCTTATTGTATAATACAATATCAGGTGTTATCATATAATACAATATCAGGTGTTATCATATAATACAATATCAGGTCTTATGATATAATACAATGTCAGGTGTTATCATATAATACAATATCAGGTCTTATTGTATAATACAATATCAGGTCATTCTTGTTTGTTTCTGCCTTAATTTGTTAAAGTGATTCGTAAATTTACCTCAATTGACAAATTGTATTTTATCATAAGAAATACAGTTTAAATATATAGATACGTACATATATCATATGGCGGATGTTAAATATAATAGTATATAATGTAAGGGTTTTGTGTTAAATGACAAACCCTAGTGGTTCTTTGTGTTAAATGACAAACCCTAGTGGTTCTTTGTGTTAAGTGATAAGTCCTAATGGTTCTTTGTGTTAAGTGATAAGTCCTAATGGTTCTTTGTGTTAAATGACAAACCCTAATGGATCTTTGTGTTAAGTGATAAGTCCTAATGGTTCTTTGTGTTAAATGACAAATCCTAATGCTTCTTTGTGTTAAATGACAAACCCTAATGCTTCTTTCTGTTAAGTAATAAGCCCTAATGGTTCTTTGTGTTAAATGACAAACCCTAATGCTTCTTTCTGTTAAGTAATAAGCCCTACTGGTTCTTTGTGTTAAATGACAAACCCTAATGGTTCTTTGTGTCAAGTGACAAGCCCTAATGGTTCTTTGTGTTAAATGACGAACCCTAACGCTTCTTTGTGTTAAATGACAAACCCTAGTGGTTCTTTGTGTTAAGTGATAAGTCCTAATGGTTCTTTGTGTTAAATGACAAACCCTAATGCTTATTTCTTTTAAGTAATAAGCCCTAATGGTTCTTTGTGTTAAATGACAAACCCTAATGGTTCTTTGTGTCAAGTGACAAGCCCTAATGGTTCTTTGTGTTAAATGACAAACCCTAATGCTTCTTTGTGTTAAATGACAAACCCTAATGGTTCTTTGTGTTAAATGACAAACCTTAATGGTTCTTTGTGTTAAGTGACAAACCTTAATGGTTCTTTGTGTTAAGTGACAAACCTTAATGCTTCTTTGTGTTAAGTGACAAACCTTAATGCTTCTTTGTGTTAAATGACAAACCTTAATGCTTCTTTGTGTTAAATGACAAACCTTAATGGTTCTTTGTGTTAAGTGACAAACCTTAATGGTTCTTTGTGTTAAGTGACAAACCTTAATGCTTCTTTGTGTTAAATGACAAACCTTAATGGTTTTTTGTGTTAAATGACAAGCCCTAATGCTTCTTTGTGTTAAATGACAAACCCTAATGGTTCTTTGTGTTAATCTGAGAGCCGCTGGTCCCTGTCACACAAAACATGGTCATCCTTTCAGCCATGAGGGCGTTATAATGTCTCGGTCAATCTCACTGTTCGTTAGTAAAATAATAGCTTAAGCATTGTGCTGTGAATAAGTTGGTCGATTTGGCTAGACATTAAAAAACAAAGAGTTTATCAAAGTTCTGTCAAACTGAGCAGTTTAATTTTTAAATAATTTGTTGAATGACCGCTCAGTGGTTCAGCTCTAAGCCTGTATGCTTATAACGCTAGAAATCGTGTTTCGATACTTTTAGTGGGCACAGTGTACATAGACCATTGCGTATACGAACTGACAAACAAATATGTGGTATATCTTTATACGCTTCAGACACACCACTTCATCTCAAGGGTTTGGCATGGCCTGGTGGTTAGGACGCTCGAAATGCGAGTACGAATCTTGTCACTGAACGTGCTCGCTCTTTACCCGTTTGTGTGTTATAATACGATGATAAGTTCCCCTATTCTTTGGTAAAACAGTTACCCAAGAGTTGGCGGTGGGTGCTGTTTATTCTTTTTCTTCCCATTTAGGTCTTATAGAGCTGGGAGAGGGAGTCAGGTTCCATGTCGACTCCTCCTTTCCTCCAAGGCATCTGTTTAATGTGGTTTTACTGATGGTTTCATCAATAAAATACCAATTTTATTACGTCATGAAGGTCAGGTTTGAACCCCCAAATATCGGATACACTCTCAGACCCCCTGCTATTAACAATTGTTTCATTAAAACCAGTAATATTAATTAAAGTAACTTTAAGAGTATGTCATTTGTGCAAACAACAACTGGTTTACACACAAATGACTTGTATAAGTACCGCTCTGGCCACTGCTGTCTTTGTTTTATCCAAATTGGCCTGATGAGCTCTGGTATTGAGCAAAACGCGTCGTCGGCTGTGGGCGTGGCGAACATAGTGTGATTGAAATACCATTATACACTTTTCACGAAATAATAAAAAAATACTAAAAGGTTTAGTGTTTAACAGAACAATATTCTTAGTTCAATGTGATATTAATAACAAACCATATTAAAAACAAACAAACATTTGTTTGTTCTCATGTTTCTTTTTGTATTTTCTTGTTCATTGTTATAGGATGTTTAATGTTCACTATAGTGTTCGACGGTTTGTGTGACACCCGAAGTTTAAACTGTTATGTGTATATTGTCTACTGATGAGACACGAAGGTTCACTAGTTGCTAGTCTACCACTGTAAAATCAGCCCATGTAGCCCTCGTGCAGCTTTGCGCGAAATACCACTTAGCGAGGGTTGAGAACTGCGAGCCTCTGGAAGACGCCTCAACATTGGGGGTATTTAAAAAGAGACTGGAAGACATCAGGGTTGGATTAAAGTTTCTGGATGGACCTCATGACATCTTGTTAGTCGGTCATTAAAAATCAGCCCCCCTAGTTGTGCAGCGGTATGTCTGTAAACTCACATAGCTAGAAACCGGGTTTTGATAGTGGTAGAGGGCACAGCACACAAAGCCCATTGTGTAGCTTTGTGCTTAGTGTCAGTCAAACCACAGAAACAAAATAAACAACGTTGGAAATCCAATATGTGCAGCAACACTTGGGAGCGCTGCTGTCTTGTCAATATTATTTAATATTTTCATAAAGAAATTGTTTTACTTTATTGTAACATGTAAATATTTATAAGCAGGCTTTGGTTGACATGATTTTCCCTTTTACGTCTCTATTATAACATTTTCTAAAATTTTTGTCAAATTGTATTACTTCAGGGGGCGGTTAAGAGGCGTACTTGATTGTAGGTTAAACGGTGCGTTTCAAAGGGCTAAGCACTAAATAACCCTTTTTTAAGGTAAAGATTAGTAGAAACAGCAGAGCATGACGCAAGGTAAAATGGGAACAACAGTGTTTGTTCTCGACTGTCAGTCTACTGTTTGTTTCGGAACAACAACAGTGTTTGTTCTCGACTGTCAGTCTACTATCATTTCTGTTACTTAATACCAGTCTTTATGGCGTCCAGTACCTACTTTGATTACACAGTCTTCTAAATTAAAGACATTTCCCAATGAACATACAGATACAGGTTTTCGGCCATTTCAGCTACTAATACTACGGCCCGGCATGGCCAGGTGAGTTAAGGCGTTCCACTCATAATCTGAGGGTCATAGGTTCGAATCCCCGTCGCACCAAACATGCTCGCCCTTTCAGTCTTGGGAGCGTTATGAAGTGACGATCAATCCCAGTATTCGTTGATAAAAGAGTATCTCAAGAGTTGGCGGTGGGTGGTGATGCCTCGCTGCCTTTCCTCTAGTTTTATACTGTTAAATTAGGGACGGCCAGCGCAAATAGCCCTCGTGTAGCTTTGCGAGAAATTAAAAAACAAACAAACTACTACTACTACTGTGGAACTGATACAAAACTGTGACATAATAATGTAGTGCTCTCCAGATGTCACTGAGATATCTTGATCTGTTCAGAGATAATAAAGACTAGCTAAGTGGTTCACTAGTATCTGTGTATGTAGAGTGAAAGTTAATTCTTTAAAATAAGTAATAATAATGAATTATATAGTGTTAAAGTAAAGAAATAATTTGATATTAATAAAAGTCATAAACTTATAATTTTAGTGATTTAATTAATTGGATAAATCTCATATCATCAACTAAATACTGAACCAGATGTTTATAATATAAATAGGGTCTCGCCTCTGTCGTATTCAAAACAGCCTGATTAACTTTGGTGTTGGACAAAAGGACTTGTCGGCACTAAGTTTATCAGATGTCGTGAAGTTAACAGATTCTTACTTTGTAATTTCACTCACCAGCTTTTCATTATATCCCAGTTAATCACCTCTCATTCCCCAAGAGGCTCAGGGTTAGTATGAAAATTTATAACACAAAACACTGGATTTCGATACCCTCCGTGAGCAAAACACAGATAGACCATGGTGCAGGTTTGTGCCTAGCAACAAACAACCTTAATCGCGAGGCGGAGTCGTCACGAAGTTAGTGATAAAAGTTAACCATAGGAATTTATTCAAGTTAATTGTGATTTGTTTTTATCTTATGGAGAAGTTCTACATAAATCACGACAAAAAGAGAAAGTTTATTACAAAGCTTCTAATTGTCCCTAATTTAGAAGTGATGGGCTGGAGGACAGCTAATCAATACCACACACCGCCAACTCTTGGGCCACTCTTTACCAAGAAATAGTTGGATTGTCCGATTCATTGTAGCACCCCACGGTTATATTTCGGGACTGGATTTGAGCCCACGAGTCGAATGCTCTAACCAACAAGCCACCTGATTTCAGCGTTCACAGTTTGTATTCTAGGAACTTTTCTGGTTGTCGGTTTCGAACTTCTCTCAATACCGTAACGTTATGAAAAACAGTCAGACGTGTATTGTACTACCAGTTGTTTAGCTCTGTCAGTCATTTAAAAACACTAGACGGTTATTTGATTATAGTTGCAGAATTATTTATACGATGGCTGTGCATTGTTGATAGGTTCTGTTGTCATTTGTATTCGAGCAGCCGGACAAAGGTGTGTCGCATCACGACATACTTGTATATTAACATCCTGTAGATTATTATTATGTTGATAATATGTAAAGAAAACTGATGCTATATATTAGAATAAACCTGTTTTGTATATGCAAATAAGCAGAGTATTCTAAAAATTATATAATGGATTTATTAACCTTTTCTTTTCTTTCTCGGTTGCACCTGGCCACAGCACTGGAGATACGTGGAGGTTAGTAAAGACCGAGTTTCTGTTTCTCTGTCTATATGTATAGATATATATTTTAATTATATAATTACTATTTACTACACTACTTCTTGTCTGTTAATATAGTCCTTCTTGATATATATACGTAAACATAGTGAAGTGATTCTGTCCCTTAGTTACCGTAACTAACCCATTCATTATTACATTAGTGTTTACTGTGTTACGTCACAGCTGTAACGTTGTTGACAGATCATGCATGTTTAGTCAAGATTATGCTCTACCTGACGTATGTAGTCTAGCTGACGCACTTTCTAACTGTGTACAGAGTCAAGGTGACGTACTTATTACCTGACGTATGTAGTCAAGCTGACGCACTTTCTGTGTACAGAGTCAAGGTGACGTACTTATTACCTGACATATGTAGTCAAGCCGACGCACTTTTTGTGTACAGAGTCAAGGTGACGTACATCATGGTTCACCTTGTTTTCAAGTTTAGTATAAACGAAGTGTTTACCGCTTTCTTTTTAAAGTTATATATTTTATATAATAAAGTTATTAATTATATTATCGTCTTCTTTAATAAAGCACGTGCATGTGTCAACCATTTTTAAACTTAAAGTATGAAAATAAATAAATAGTGATTTTAAGAGTAAGCTGTGTGTGTGTCTTACTCACTCACTACCTTCTCTTACAGACTTACACCCGATTACATGTCTGCAACTCCTGTCCGGCTTGCTGCTCTCCTTCTGTAAGTTTCTTCTGTCTGTCACTAACACAATGATAACCAGACACTGTATTAAGAAACACTTCACATTTCAAACTTCTAACTTGAAACCCTGTCTCTGACTGACACAATGATAACCAGACACTGTATTAACAAACATTTTGCTTTTCAAACTTCTAACTTAAAACCCTGTCTCTGACTGACACAATGATAACCAGACACTGTATTAAGAAACACTTCACATTTCAAACTTCTAACTTGAAACCCTGTCTCTGACTGACACAATGATAACCAGACACTGTATTAACAAATATTTTGCTCTTCAAACTTCTAACTTGAAACCCTGTCTCTGACTGACACAATGATAACCAGACACTGTATTAACAAACATTTTGCTTTTCAAACTTCTATCTTAAAACCCTGTCTCTGACTGACACAATGATAACCAGACACTGTATTAACAAACATTTTGCTTTTCAAACTTCTAACTTAAAACCCTGTCTCTGACTGACACAATGATAACCAGACACTGTATTAACAATCATTTTGCTTTTCAAACTTCTAACTTAAAACCCTGTCTCTGACTGACACAATGATAACCAGACACTGTATTAACAAACACTTCACATTTTTAAACTTCTAACTTAAAACCCTGTCTCTGACTGACACAATGATAACCAGACACTGTATTAACAAATATTTTGCTTTTCAAACTTCTAACTTAAAACCCTGTCTCTGAATGACACAATGATAACCAGACACTGTATTAACAAACACTTCACATTTTTAAACTTCTAACTTAAAACCCTGTCTCTGACTGACACAATGATAACCAGACACTGTATTAACAAACACTTCACATTTCAAACTCCTAACTTAAAACCCTGTCTCTGACTGACACAATGATAACCAGACACTGTATTAACAAACACTTCACATTTCAAACTCCTAACTTAAAACCCTGTCTCTGAGTGACACAATGATAACCAGACACTGTATTAACAAACACTTCACATTTTTAAACTTCTAACTTAAAACCCTGTCTCTGACTGACACAATGATAACCAGACAGTGTATTAACAAACACTTCACATTTCAAACTCCTAACTTAAATCCCTGTCTCTGACTGACACAATGATAACCAGACACTGTATTAAGAAACACTTCACATTTCAAACTCCTAACTTAAAACCCTGTCTCTGACTGACACAATGATAACCAGACACTGTATTAAGAAACACTTCACATTTCAAACTCCTAACTTAAAACCCTGTCTCTGACTGACACAATGATAACCAGACACTGTATTAACAAACACTTCACATTTCTAAACTTCTAACTTAAAATCCTGTCTCTGACTGACACAATGATAACCAGACACTGTATTAAGAAACACTTCACATTTCAAACTCCTGACTTAAAACCCTGTCTCTGACTGACACAATGATAACCAGACACTGTATTAAGAAACACTTCACCTTTCAAACATCTAACTTAAAACCCTGTCTCTGACTGACACAATGATAACCAGACACTGTATTAACAAACACTTCACATGTTTAAACTTCTAACTTAAAACCCTGTCTCTGACTGACATCACCACCCACCGCCAAATCTTGGGCTACACTTTTACCAACGAATAGTGGGATTGACCGTCACATTATAACGCCCCCACGGCTGAAAGGGCGAGCACGTTTGGTGTGATGGGGATTCGAACCCGCGCCCTACAGATTACGAGTCGAAATGTACCTGACACTCCTGGGTATTTAACAACATCAATACCCAAATACCCACACAGTGAAACTCTGACTGACACAATGATAACCAGACACTGTATTAACAAACACTTCACATTTCAAACTCCTAACTTAAAACCCTGTCTCTGACTGACACAATGATAACCAGACACTGTATTAACAAACACTTCACATTTCAAACTTCTAACTTAAAACCCTGTCTCTGACTGACACAATGATAACCAGACACTGTATTAAGAAACACTTCACATTTCAAACTTCTAACTTAAAACCCTGTCTCTGACTGACACAATGATAACTAGACACTGTATTAAAAAACACTTCACATTTCAAACTTCTAACTTAAAACCCTGTCTCTGACTGACACAATGATAACTAGACACTGTATTAAAAAACACTTCACATTTCAAACTTCTAACTTAAAACCCTGTCTCTGACTGACACAATGATAACCAGACACTGTATTAAAAAACACTTCACATTTCAAACTTCTAACTTAAAATCCTGTCTCTGACTGACACAATGATAACCAGACACTGTATTAACAAACATTTTGCTTTTCAAACTTCTATCTTAAAATCCTGTCTCTGACTGACACAATAATAACCAGACACTGTATTAAGAAACACTTCACATTTCAAACTTCCAACTTAAAATCCTGTCTCTGACTGACACAATGATAACCAGACACTGTATTAAGAAACACTTCACATTTTTAAACTTCTAATTTAAAACCCTGTCTCTGACTGACACAATGATAACCAGACACTGTATTAACAAACACTTCACATTTCAAACTCTAACTTAAAACCCTGTCTCTGACTGACACAATGATAACCAGACACTGAATAAACAAACACTTCACATTTTTAAACTTCTAACTTAAAACCCTGTCTCTGACTGACACAATGATAACCAGACACTGTATTAACAAACACTTCACATTTTAAACTTCTAACTTAAAACCCTGTCTCTGACTGACACAATGATAACCAGACACTGTATTAACAAACATTTTGCTTTTCAAACTTCTATCTTAAAACCCTGTCTCTGACTAACACAATGATAACCAGATACTGTATTAACAAACATTTTGCTTTTCAAACTTCTAACATAAAACCCTGTCTCTGACTGACACAATGATAACCAGACACTGTATTAACAAACACTTCACATTTTTAAACTTCTAACTTAAAACCCTGTCTCTGACTGACACAATGATAACCAGACACTGTATTAACAAACATTTTGCTTTTCAAACTTCTATCTTAAAACCCTAACTCTGACTGACACAATAATATCCAGACACTGTATTAAGAAACACTTCACATTTTTAAACTTCTAATTTAAAACCCTGTCTCTGACTGACACAATGATAACCAGACACTGTATTAACAAACACTTCACATTTCAAACTCCTAACTTAAAACCCTGTCTCTGACTGACACAATGATAACCAGACACTGTATTAACAAACACTTCACATTTCAAACTCCTAACTTAAAACCCTGTCTCTGACTGACACAATGATAACCAGACACTGAATAAACAAACACTTCACATTTTTAAACTTCTAACTTAAAACCCTGTCTCTGACTGACACAATGATAACCAGACACTGTATTAACAAACACTTCACATTTTTAAACTTCTAACTTAAAACCCTGTCTCTGACTGACACAATGATAACCAGACACTGTATTAAGAAACACTTCACATTTCAAACTTCTAACTTAAAACCCTGTCTCTGACTGACACAATGATAACCAGACACTGTATTAACAAACATTTTTCTTTTCAAACTTCTATCTTAAAACCCTGTCTCTGACTGACACAATGATAACCAGACACTGTATTAACAAACATTTTGCTTTTCAAACTTCTAACTTAAAACCCTGTCTCTGACTGACACAATGATAACCAGACACTGTATTAACAATCATTTTGCTTTTCAAACTTCTAACTTAAAACCCTGTCTCTGACTGACACAATGATAACCAGACACTGTATTAACAAACACTTCAAATTTTTAAACTTCTAACTTAAAACCCTGTCTCTGACTGACACAATGATAACCAGACACTGTATTAACAAACATTTTGCTTTTCAAACTTCTAACTTAAAACCCTGTCTCTGAATGACACAATGATAACCAGACACTGTATTAACAAACACT
This sequence comes from Tachypleus tridentatus, assembly GCF_004210375.1. Taxonomy (NCBI): domain Eukaryota; kingdom Metazoa; phylum Arthropoda; class Merostomata; order Xiphosura; family Limulidae; genus Tachypleus; species Tachypleus tridentatus. Next base: position 148,746,436 of record NC_134830.1, read on the forward strand.
TCACATTTTTAAACTTCTAACTTAAAACCCTGTCTCTGACTGACACAATGATAACCAGACACTGTATTAACAAACACTTCACATTTCAAACTCCTAACTTAAAACCCTGTCTCTGACTGACACAATGATAACCAGACACTGTATTAACAAACACTTCACATTTCAAACTCCTAACTTAAAACCCTGTCTCTGAGTGACACAATGATAACCAGACACTGTATTAACAAACACTTCACATTTTTAAACTTCTAACTTAAAACCCTGTCTCTGACTGACACAATGATAACCAGACAGTGTATTAACAAACACTTCACATTTCAAACTCCTAACTTAAATCCCTGTCTCTGACTGACACAATGATAACCAGACACTGTATTAAGAAACACTTCACATTTCAAACTCCTAACTTAAAACCCTGTCTCTGACTGACACAATGATAACCAGACACTGTATTAAGAAACACTTCACATTTCAAACTCCTAACTTAAAACCCTGTCTCTGACTGACACAATGATAACCAGACACTGTATTAACAAACACTTCACATTTCTAAACTTCTAACTTAAAATCCTGTCTCTGACTGACACAATGATAACCAGACACTGTATTAAGAAACACTTCACATTTCAAACTCCTGACTTAAAACCCTGTCTCTGACTGACATCACCACCCACCGCCAAATCTTGGGCTACACTTTTACCAACGAATAGTGGGATTGACCGTCACATTATAACGCCCCCACGGCTGAAAGGGCGAGCACGTTTGGTGTGATGGGGATTCGAACCCGCGCCCTACAGATTACGAGTCGAAATGTACCTGACACTCCTGGGTATTTAACAACATCAATACCCAAATACCCACACAGTGAAACTCTGACTGACACAATGATAACCAGACACTGTATTAACAAACACTTCACATTTCAAACTCCTAACTTAAAACCCTGTCTCTGACTGACACAATGATAACCAGACACTGTATTAAAAAACACTTCACATTTCAAACTTCTAACTTAAAACCCTGTCTCTGACTGACACAATGATAACCAGACACTGTATTAAGAAACACTTCACATTTCAAACTTCTAACTTAAAACCCTGTCTCTGACTGACACAATGATAACTAGACACTGTATTAAAAAACACTTCACATTTCAAACTTCTAACTTAAAACCCTGTCTCTGACTGACACAATGATAACCAGACACTGTATTAAAAAACACTTCACATTTCAAACTTCTAACTTAAAATCCTGTCTCTGACTGACACAATGATAACCAGACACTGTATTAACAAACATTTTGCTTTTCAAACTTCTATCTTAAAACCCTGTCTCTGACTGACACAATAATAACCAGACACTGTATTAAGAAACACTTCACATTTCAAACTTCTAACTTAAAATCCTGTTTCTGACTGACACAATGATAACCAGACACTGTATTAAGAAACACTTCACATTTTTAAACTTCTAATTTAAAACCCTGTCTCTGACTGACACAATGATAACCAGACACTGTATTAACAAACACTTCACATTTTTAAACTTCTAATTTAAAACCATGTCTCTGACTGACACAATGATAACCAGACACTGTATTAAAAAACACTTCACATTTTTAAACTTCTAACTTAAAACCCTGTCTCTGACTGACACAATGATAACCAGACACTGTGTTAACAAACACTTCACATTTCAAACTTCTAACTTAAAACCCTGTCTCTGACTGACACGTTGATAACCAGACACTGTATTAACAAACATTTTGCTTTACACACTTCTATCTTAAAACCCTGTCTCTGACTGACACAATGATAACCAGACACTGTATTAACAAACATTTTGCTTTTCAAACTTCTAACTTAAAACCCTGTCTCTGACTGACACAATGATAACCAGACACTGTATTAAGAAACACTTCACATTTCAAACTTCTAACTTGAAATCCTGTCTCTGACTGACACAATGATAACCAAACACTGTATTAACAAACACTTCACATTTCAAACTTCTAACTTAAAACCCTGTCTCTGACTGACACAATGATAACCAGACACTGTATTAACAAACATTTTGCTTTTCAAACTTCTATTTTAAAACCCTGTCTCTGACTGACACAATGATAACCAGACACTGTATTAAAAAACACTTCACATTTTTAAACTTCTAACTTAAAACCCTGTCTCTGACTGACACAATGATAACCAGACACTGTATTAACAAACACTTCTCATTTCAAACTTCTAACTTAAAACCCTGTCTCTGACTGACACAATGATAACCAGACACTGTATTAACAAACACTTCACATTTCAAACTTCTAACTTAAAACCCTGTCTCTGACTGACACAATGATAACCAGACACTGTATTAAGAAACACTTCACATTTCAAACTTCTAACTTAAAACCCTGTCTCTGACTGACACATTGATAACCAGACACTGTATTAACAAACACTTCACATTTCAAACTTCTAACTTAAAACCCTGTCTCTGACTGACACAATGATAACCAGACACTGTATTAACAAACACTTCACATTTCTAAACTTCTAACTTAAAATCCTGTCTCTGACTGACACAATGATAACCAGACACTGTATTAAGAAACACTTCACATTTCAAACTCCTGACTTAAAACCCTGTCTCTGACTGACACAATGATAACCAGACACTGTATTAAGAAACACTTCACCTTTCAAACATCTAACTTAAAACCCTGTCTCTGACTGACACAATGATAACCAGACACTGTATTAACAAACACTTCACATGTTTAAACTTCTAACTTAAAACCCTGTCTCTGACTGACATCACCACCCACCGCCAAATCTTGGGCTACACTTTTACCAACGAATAGTGGGATTGACCGTCACATTATAACGCCCCCACGGCTGAAAGGGCGAGCACGTTTGGTGTGATGGGGATTCGAACCCGCTCCCTACAGATTACGAGTCGAAATGTACCTGACACTCCTGGTATTTAACAACATCAATACCCAAATACCCACACAGTGAAACTCTGACTGACACAATGATAACCAGACACTGTATTAACAAACACTTCACATTTCAAACTCCTAACTTAAAACCCTGTCTCTGACTGACACAATGATAACCAGACACTGTATTAACAAACACTTCACATTTCAAACTTCTAACTTAAAACCCTGTCTCTGACTGACACAATGATAACCAGACACTGTATTAAGAAACACTTCACATTTCAAACTTCTAACTTAAAACCCTGTCTCTGACTGACACAATGATAACTAGACACTGTATTAAAAAACACTTCACATTTCAAACTTCTAACTTAAAACCCTGTCTCTGACTGACACAATGATAACTAGACACTGTATTAAAAAACACTTCACATTTCAAACTTCTAACTTAAAACCCTGTCTCTGACTGACACAATGATAACCAGACACTGTATTAAAAAACACTTCACATTTCAAACTTCTAACTTAAAATCCTGTCTCTGACTGACACAATGATAACCAGACACTGTATTAACAAACATTTTGCTTTTCAAACTTCTATCTTAAAATCCTGTCTCTGACTGACACAATAATAACCAGACACTGTATTAAGAAACACTTCACATTTCAAACTTCCAACTTAAAATCCTGTCTCTGACTGACACAATGATAACCAGACACTGTATTAAGAAACACTTCACATTTTTAAACTTCTAATTTAAAACCCTGTCTCTGACTGACACAATGATAACCAGACACTGTATTAACAAACACTTCACATTTCAAACTCCTAACTTAAAACCCTGTCTCTGACTGACACAATGATAACCAGACACTGAATAAACAAACACTTCACATTTTTAAACTTCTAACTTAAAACCCTGTCTCTGACTGACACAATGATAACCAGACACTGTATTAACAAACACTTCACATTTTTAAACTTCTAACTTAAAACCCTGTCTCTGACTGACACAATGATAACCAGACACTGTATTAACAAACATTTTGCTTTTCAAACTTCTATCTTAAAACCCTGTCTCTGACTGACACAATGATAACCAGATACTGTATTAACAAACATTTTGCTTTTCAAACTTCTAACATAAAACCCTGTCTCTGACTGACACAATGATAACCAGACACTGTATTAACAAACACTTCACATTTTTAAACTTCTAACTTAAAACCCTGTCTCTGACTGACACAATGATAACCAGACACTGTATTAACAAACATTTTGCTTTTCAAACTTCTATCTTAAAACCCTGTCTCTGACTGACACAATAATATCCAGACACTGTATTAAGAAACACTTCACATTTTTAAACTTCTAATTTAAAACCCTGTCTCTGACTGACACAATGATAACCAGACACTGTATTAACAAACACTTCACATTTCAAACTCCTAACTTAAAACCCTGTCTCTGACTGACACAATGATAACCAGACACTGTATTAACAAACACTTCACATTTCAAACTCCTAACTTAAAACCCTGTCTCTGACTGACACAATGATAACCAGACACTGAATAAACAAACACTTCACATTTTTAAACTTCTAACTTAAAACCCTGTCTCTGACTGACACAATGATAACCAGACACTGTATTAACAAACACTTCACATTTTTAAACTTCTAACTTAAAACCCTGTCTCTGACTGACACAATGATAACCAGACACTGTATTAAGAAACACTTCACATTTCAAACTTCTAACTTAAAACCCTGTCTCTGACTGACACAATGATAACCAGACACTGTATTAACAAACATTTTTCTTTTCAAACTTCTATCTTAAAACCCTGTCTCTGACTGACACAATGATAACCAGACACTGTATTAACAAACATTTTGCTTTTCAAACTTCTAACTTAAAACCCTGTTCTGACTGACACAATGATAACCAGACACTGTATTAACAATCATTTTGCTTTTCAAACTTCTAACTTAAAACCCTGTCTCTGACTGACACAATGATAACCAGACACTGTATTAACAAACACTTCAAATTTTTAAACTTCTAACTTAAAACCCTGTCTCTGACTGACACAATGATAACCAGACACTGTATTAACAAACATTTTGCTTTTCAAACTTCTAACTTAAAACCCTGTCTCTGACTGACACAATGATAACCAGACACTGTATTAACAAACACTTCACATTTTTAAACTCCTAACTTAAAACCCTGTCTCTGACTGACACAATGATAACCAGACACTGTATTAAGAAACACTTCACATTTCAAACTCCTAACTTAAAACCCTGTCTCTGACTGACACAATGATAATCAGACACTGTATTAACAAACACTTCACATTTCTAAACTTCTAACTTAAAATCCTGTCTCTGACTGACACAATGATAACCAGACACTGTATTAAGAAACACTTCACATTTCAAACTCCTAACTTAAAACCCTGTCTCTGACTGACACAATGATAACCAGACACTGTATTAAGAAACACTTCACCTTTCAAACATCTAACTTAAAACCCTGTCTCTGACTGACACAATGATAACCAGACACTGTATTAACAAACACTTCACCTTTCAAACATCTAACTTAAAACCCTGTCTCTGACTGACACAATGATAACCAGACACTGTATTAACAAACACTTCACATGTTTAAACTTCTAACTTAAAACCCTGTCTCTGACTGACATCACCACCCACCGCCAAATCTTGGGCTACACTTTACCAACGAATAGTGGATTGACCGTCACATTATAACGCCCCACGGCTGAAAGGGCGAGCACGTTTGGTGTGATGGGGATTCGAACCCGCGCCTCACAGATTACGAGTCGAAATGTACCTGACACTCCTGGGTATTTAACAACATCAATACCCAAATACCCACACAGTGAAACTCTGACTGACACAATGATAACCAGACACTGTATTAACAAACACTTCACATTTCAAACTCCTAACTTAAAACCCTGTCTCTGACTGACACAATGATAACCAGACACTGTATTAAAAAACACTTCACATTTCAAACTTCTAACTTAAAACCCTGTCTCTGACTGACACAATGATAACCAGACACTGTATTAAGAAACACTTCACATTTCAAACTTCTAACTTAAAACCCTGTCTCTGACTGACACAATGATAACTAGACACTGTATTAAAAAACACTTCACATTTCAAACTTCTAACTTAAAACCCTGTCTCTGACTGACACAATGATAACCAGACACTGTATTAAAAATCACTTCACATTTCAAACTTCTAACTTAAAATCCTGTCTCTGACTGACACAATGATAACCAGACACTGTATTAACAAACATTTTGCTTTTCAAACTTCTATCTTAAAACCCTGTCTCTGACTGACACAATAATAACCAGACACTGTATTAAGAAACACTTCACATTTCAAACTTCTAACTTAAAATCCTGTTTCTGACTGACACAATGATAACCAGACACTGTATTAAGAAACACTTCACATTTTAAACTTCTAATTTAAAACCCTGTCTCTGACTGACACAATGATAACCAGACACTGTATTAACAAACACTTCACATTTTTAAACTTCTAATTTAAAACCATGTCTCTGACTGACACAATGATAACCAGACACTGTATTAAAAAACACTTCACATTTTTAAACTTCTAACTTAAAACCCTGTCTCTGACTGACACAATGATAACCAGACACTGTATTAACAAACACTTCACATTTCAAACTTCTAACTTAAAACCCTGTCTCTGACTGACACGTTGATAACCAGACACTGTATTAACAAACATTTTGCTTTACACACTTCTATCTTAAAACCCTGTCTCTGACTGACACAATGATAACCAGACACTGTATTAACAAACATTTTGCTTTTCAAACTTCTAACTTAAAACCCTGTCTCTGACTGACACAATGATAACCAGACACTGTATTAACAAACATTTTGCTTTTCAAACTTCTAACTTAAAACCCTGTCTCTGACTGACACAATGATAACCAGACACTGTATTAAGAAACACTTCACATTTCAAACTTCTAACTTGAAATCCTGTCTCTGACTGACACAATGATAACCAAACACTGTATTAACAAACACTTCACATTTCAAACTTCTAACTTAAAACCCTGTCTCTGACTGACACAATGATAACCAGACACTGTATTAACAAACATTTTGCTTTTCAAACTTCTATTTTAAAACCCTGTCTCTGACTGACACAATGATAACCAGACACTGTATTAAAAAACACTTCACATTTTTAAACTTCTAACTTAAAACCCTGTCTCTGACTGACACAATGATAACCAGACACTGTATTAACAAACATTTTGCTTTTCAAACTTCTAACTTAAAACCCTGTCTCTGACTGACACAATGATAACCAAACACTGTATTAACAAACACTTCTCATTTCAAACTTCTAACTTAAAACCCTGTCTCTGACTGACACAATGATAACCAGACACTGTATTAAGAAACACTTCACATTTCAAACTTCTAACTTAAAACCCTGTCTCTGACTGACACAATGATAACCAGACACTGTATTAAGAAACACTTCACATTTCAAACTTCTAACTTAAAACCCTGTCTCTGACTGACACATTGATAACCAGACACTGTATTAACAAACACTTCACATTTCAAACTTCTAACTTAAAACCCTGTCTCTGACTGACACAATGATAACCAGACACTGTATTAACAAACACTTTACATTTCAAACTTCTAACTTAAAACCCTGTCTCTGACTGACACAATGATAACCAGACACTGTATTAACAAAGATTTTGCTTTTCAAACTTCTAACTTAAAACCCTGTCTCTGACTGACACATTGATAACCAGACACTGTATTAACAAACACTTCACATTTCAAACTTCTAACTTAATGCCCTGTCTCTGACTGACACAATGATAACCAAACACTTCACATTTTAAACTTCTAATTTAAAACTTTGTCTTTGACTAAAAAGCCTAGTATCACTAGCTGCAGTTCAAGAATGTTGAAACAGTAATTGTTTGACTTTTTAGGCTTAAATAAGACCATTACCAATTCTTCCGTACAAGTACAAACTGTCACAAACTGGTGTGGTTTGTGTCTGATTGTTGCAGTGTGTTCTGTTAACCCTTTTCAACGTCTGAAGTTTCTTATATTAAAGGTGTTCTTTCTTATGTCCTTCTTGAGGTTTCGACTTTTTTTTTTTCTGGTTTGTATTATGTCATCGGAAGGGAACGTGAGCAAGAATGAAAATCACGTGACCCTCACGGCACATGAACCGAATGAGAGATTTCAAAGAGAAATTGTAGCATCCGTTAAGTCAGCAGTGTAGAAAACAACATAATTAAGAGTAACTTTCATTCCAGGAATGTATTTTCGCACCGATTTACTACGTGTTTTGTAAACCAAACTCATCATGGCCTGATCTTCTGTTAATTTTTTTTATTTCTGTCACGTGGACAAGTTTAGAAGAACCAGTTTTTCTCTGCGATGTTCTAGAAACAGGCGGGAGGGGTAAATTTTCCTCAGACGTAAACATACCTACCTTCTACAGACTGTGGTGTTGACACATTGCCGAGAACGTGGTTTTCATAGTGCTGTTCTCAGCCGTTTTATTATTACGACATTTTTCTCGCTGATAAAAAATTTAAAATTTATATGTACTTGGTTATCTTTCTATCAGAACTTGTTTGTCTTTCTATCGGTGACAAGTGGATTTTATTCTCAGAAGCTGTAATCACCTGACATTAGTGTGTAAGTTGTAATCACCTGACATTAGTGTGTAAGCTGTAATCACTTGACATTAGTGTGTACTTTCACACCACTTGTAGTTTGTTGGGTTAACGTTTCATAAGGGGTGAAGGGGCTTATAAAGAAAGGTGCTATCTTTATTCTCTTTGGGTGGAGGGGGCAAATGCGTGTGTCCCCCCCTCATGTACATTATGGAATTAACAGGGCTGAAAACCGTGTTTCGATATCCGTGGTAAGTAGAGCACAGATCGTGTAGCTTTGTGCTTAATTTGAAATAAACACAAAATGTTCACCAAATATATGTTGTATTTTCATGTTGTTTTAGGGAGCTTTTAAATACGTTTAAAGTGGATGCAATTTAAGGAACCCACTCTGCTTAAGAACAGACTTTGCAATGTTGTAATTTCATTTAAAAAAATGTTTGTTTGTGTTTTCTTATGGCAAAGCTACATCGGGCTATCTGCTGTGTCTACCGAAGGGAATCGAACCTCTGATTTTAGACTTACCGCTCTAGCAGCGAGGGACGTCATAAAAAGAAAAAGTATACTTTTTTTATATAAGAGAGAAAAATTATGAGAATTCCTAAATGATAACCATCAACGACATCTGACAGAAAAATGTCCTGGCCGATGAATTACTAATAGGAGGTGAAGAAGGCTTAGTGTGAAACAGGGGTTAAAAAAATTAGGTTAACCATGAATGAACAAATTCTGAAAGGGTTCAAGTTTACCGTAAGTATGGAAGATTAAAAGTGAACATAACCACAGGTGTGAAAACTATAATGCTGGCAGTTTTGTTACTAGGTCTTTCAGAGAACGTGTAATAAAGACATTGAGAATACCTACAAGTAGGCGGATGTTGGCAGTTGTGTATTAGGTCTAAAGAAATATAACTGAATGTATGGAAGAATTTTGAACAGGTTTTATCGGTTATATCAACTGGTTTTCAAGTCGGTGGCCAGTGGTCAGTTTAGCCTATACAGGGACGGAGGAATAAAACGTTATGTATTGACGTCTGACTGACACAGTATAAATACCGGGTGACCTTCATCAGACATTATGTGAAACATTGGTTTTAAGTCTCTGGTATGAATCAAATCACTGAGAACTGAAAGTGCTGGATAGTCTATAAATAGTGACTTTTCATGGATTTTTGTGAAATAAAATATTTCCAAGAGCGACAGTTCGATGGTTTTCATTGTTGTTTTTGCCAATCTGTAAAATAAATTGAGTTGTTTTTATTGTTCAGCTTGCCTTGAAGAACATACGATGTGTGATCTTGAGGTAAATTGGAGCTGTTAATGGCTTGTGACCAACACGCTGTTTCAGCAGTACGTTCTTAGTGCTACTAGATAGATGACGTCCATTTTGTAGGTTAAGTGCAATCTTTTGTTGATGATTTGCTTGCAGAAATGTATAGACGGCGCTACGTTTGATTCTAATTTTATATCTTCCAACTTAAGTGAAAATAAACACTATAAGTGTAGAGAAAACAGAGATTGTCAGCCAAGGCACTTCAGTCCTGCATATTTCTAGAGAAATCATCTTTAACGACATCACGAATCTGGTGTATTTTGAACCTTTCGAGTCAACAACGTTTTTCCTTCCTCAAGCTTAAAAATTCATCGATAAGGATAATTTCAACGTATTTACTCAAACGCGTTTCCCAAGTTACATCCAAACGAAGTTTATTTTCCCGAATAATGAATTAATATTTAAAATATATATATTCGTAGGTGAAGCACTTCATCAGAAACAGTATGTGTATGCCCTTTTGTTTTTTCTAAAGTAGAAGCTTACCTATAAAACATTCATATATGTAATACTAGATGGCAGCACGTTACTTACCACCGTACAGAAACTGTTGAACATTTAGTTATTAAAACAGTACAAATTTATGTTTTCTCTATAATAACAGTAATAAAGCAACTAAATACTGACACTTACTTAATAGACGTGAAAGTCGATTAATATATTTGTAAAGAAAAACTGATAACACTTGATGCTATTTTATTTACAAATAAGATTGTGATTTAAAATTGCTGTTAATTCTTGTTAATAATGTTGAGAACTAAACTAACACCTTATTCGTTTCTTTCATTTTTTCCTGTGATGCTCAGAGAAAGGTAAGAAAAGTGTTATTAACATATATATATATATTTGCGTGTGTGTGTGTGTGAATGTAATTTTTTTTATTTAAGCCTAAAAACATGTTAACCGTCTTAGTGACGTTGCTATAACCTATTTGAAAATATTAAGACTTAGCAACTGAAGACTCGATGTACTTATGGTGTCTCATCCTCTGCCAATATAATTATATTAAGTACAATTAATACATGCAGAAATCAAGGGATATTAGCAAACTTTTGTTTGTTGTTAAAAGAAAAGCTGCTCCGTGAGCTATCTGTGTTCTGCCCACCTCTGGTAAAGAAGCCCTCAGACTTCAGTGGGCAGTATAAGTAAACTCCATAATCCCAGGCCCGGCATGGCTAAGCGTGTTAAGGCGTGCGACTCGTAATCCGAGGGTCGCGGGTTCGCATCCCCGTCGCGCCAAACATGCTCGCCCTTTCAGCCGTGGGGGCGTTATAATGTGACGGTCAATCTTACTATTCATTGGTAAAAGAGTAGCTTAAGAGTTGGCGGTGGGTGGTGATGACTAGCTGCCTTCCCTCTAGTCTTACACTGCTAAATTAGGGACGGCTAGCGCAGATAGACCTCGAGTAGCTTTGTGCGAAATTCAAAACAAACCATAATCCCAAGGGTTGCTTGCCCTGACTGTAGAATAGTGACATCCTGTAGGCCTTTCTCCCTTCCCTCACGACAAATCGACGAAAAAAAAAATTTGAGTTTGTAACAGTAGAACAGTAATTCATGGGACATGGAAGCCCGTTGTGCTAACAAAAAAGTTTTCTGATTTTAACACGACCAGGAAAGAAAAACAGATTTTATGAAGATATTCTAAGTAATTGACAAAGCTACTCAACATACATTTGTCACAGTTGGTTAATCTGTTGATGTTGCTAGACGACTAGTCTAATTGGAACAGTTTACAATTAATAATTAATTTGACTCATTAAGAGACAGGTATAAAATTACTTCTACTGTTTCCATGACATCAAATCTACTTCCAGATCTGAAAACGCAAGCTAAAGTTCAAATATTACCGGAAGCCATGAATATTTAATCAATTTAAAATCAAATATAACAAGTCAAAGTTTAACAGCAATGTCACTGGTAACCGGGTTATACATGACTAAAATGTGAAAGAATGAACAATACCGTAATTAACGTGGTGAAACTATTTCTACTCAGAAAAACAAAGCATTGTTATAGGTTTATTTACAGACGTAAATAAAACTTATTCAGCTACAGTTTTGCTCGAGGAAGATGATTGTGTTTAAATCAAAACTAAGCTTACGACAAACTTCAGTTATAACTGATGTGAAAACACAGTGAACAGTAGTGTGTAGTTTTGTAACAGTTATAATAATTTCAATACAGTAAAATGTGTGAAGTACATTTTTATAACAGATATAATAATTTTAACACACTAAAATGTCCATCATCACTGCTACGAGTTAAAGTAAAGTAATGTTTAGTTTCCAGTTGTTATATCAGTATGTGGTAAACTAGTCAGCTTGTTTGTTGTGATAACTTTAATCATCACTGCTACGAGTTAAAGTAAAGTAATGTTTAGTTACCAGTTGTTATATCAGTATCTGATAAACTAGTCAGCTTGTTTGTTGTGATAACTTTAATCATCACTGCTACGAGTTAAAGTAAAGTAATGTTTAGTTTCCAGTTGTTATATCAGTATGTGGTAAACTAGTCAGCTTGTTTGTTGTGATAACTTTAATCATCACTGCTACGAGTTAAAGTAAAGTAATGTTTAGTTACCAGTTGTTATATCAGTATCTGGTAAACTAGTCAGCTTGTTTGTTGTGATAACTTTAATCATCACTGCTACGAGTTAAAGTAAAGTAATGTTTAGTTTCCAGTTGTTATATCAGTATCTGGTAAACTAGTCAGCTTGTTTGTTGTGATAACTTTAATCATCACTGCTACGAGTTAAAGTAAAGTAATGTTTAGTTACCAGTTGTTATATCAGTATCTGATAAACTAGTCAGCTTGTTTGTTGTGATAACTTTAATCATCACTGCTACGAGTTAAAGTAAAGTAATGTTTAGTTACCAGTTGTTATATCAGTATCTGGTAAACTAGTCAGCTTGTTTGTTGTGATAACTTTAATCATCACTGCTACGAGTTAAAGTAAAGTAATGTTTAGTTTCCAGTTGTTATATCAGTATGTGGTAAACTAGTCAGCTTGTTTGTTGTGATAACTTTAATCATCACTGCTACGAGTTAAAGTAAAGTAATGTTTAGTTTCCAGTTGTTATATCAGTATGTGGTAAACTAGTCAGCTTGTTTGTTGTGATAACTTATTATCTCGTATCGTTTTATTGTAGATAAAGCTTTGTAAAGTTCAAAAGTGTGTAGCTACTGTACATTTTGAGTGACAAGGTAATTCAAGCCGTAGGACAGTATCAACATCTCGTAAATACCAGACGATAACCTTTAATCTGATATATAGTAATAACACCCAGTTTCTGTATTAGTATGTACTCTGACACAGAAAGTACTTGTGCATGCTTCGTTTAGAAAAGTTGTGTTACTATGTTAACCACAAATGTTGCATCGTGGGATATTTTTGTTTTATTTCGACACAGATATTTATTATTTTTTCATCTGAAACGTATTAATATTTGTACTATCTTATATTAAACAATAACGCGCATAGCCATCAGACACATCTACTAATAAAAAAATGGAAAGTGGGTGCAGTTTCTTTTAAAACTTATAAATTTAGTCAAATGTTTTAAACGATTTCTGTTGTTGGGTGGGCTCTTTTGAATTATAGGGTAGAAATAACAGTGCAAGGTACAATCCACAATTTTTATAAGTACGACTTATAACAGTGCCACTCAACAACAATAGGCCTGATTGTCACCGATAATTAACACCTTAATAGAGATTACACATACTACATATTTTATCGTATGTAAAGTGCTTCTTATATTAATAGTGTTTCTTGAAGAACGCATGAGTTACAGTGTCAGACAACAAGCTCCACGCTACGCTTAGTCTTACTTGGATTTTCGTATTGTCAAATTAAGTCCTAACGTTTCAGAAAAACATAAAAAGCCTGACGTTAAACCATGCGCTAATCACGTTACACCAAAACAACAGTACAAATATCGAAATTGTAGATAAGAACCTACAACAATTGTTTTATTTAAAGAACCAGGTTTTTCTCACTGCTATCGCTTATTAATCATGAGAGATAAAGTAATTTGTGATCAATGGATACATTTTGTTGTACTCGAAGTCGGTGATGTATTTGTATCCAAATTGTAAAAGCTACTCCAAGACGAGTTTAGGGACAGCAAGGTGGCTGGAGCACTCGATTCACAATAGTGGGGTCGAATCCCGTCACTGCACACGCGTAGTGGTGATATAATGTGACGGTTATTACAATTAGTCTTTAGTGAAAGAGTAACCAAATGGTAGTGAGTGAAGGTGGCGAGCTTTGTCTGTTATTTAGGGATAACTAGTACGGATATATCTTTGTGCGAAGTTAAACAGCAACTATAAAACCATAATGAGAACTTAAATCACAGACGTACATACTTTAATGTAACTTCGTCAACGTTATACGTTATTTATAATCCAAATAAAGTTGTATGTCTATCAGAACAAGGTAAAACAAATTATCTTTCGCTTTCTTGTAACAAATACAATGAACTTTTTTTGTGTGGGTTCTTTTCATATTGTTCCATATTTTCCAACCCCATGTCCATTTGTCCAGTTGAATAACAACAACGAGGCTAATATAATAACAACATATAATATTGTGAGATATCTGATGCAAAATCTCTAAGGTAACAGTAGAATATCACGTTACTCTATTACATGAATCATGTAGAAAGTTTTACATTCGTTGATTTTATAAAACACCTGTTTATATTTTTATCAGGCAAATAAACATGTGGAGGAATTATTTGAAGATTTACGTGATGGTCACAACCTCATTTCACTTTTGGAGGTTTTGTCAGGAGAGTTATTGGTAAGTTCATACATTGCGGTTCAAACATCCACTAGAACTGATTATCTGACCACAAACTGTTATGAGATTATCTAACAAATAATTAATAGTAGTTTAATTACACTCCCAACAAAAGCACAATATTATTAAATTAAGTAACAAATACTTAGTAGTAGTTTAATTACACTCCCAACAAAAACAATTTTAAATTATCTAACAAATAATTAATAGTAGTTTAATTACACTCCCAACAAAAGCACAATATTATTAAATTAAGTAACAAATACTTAGTAGTAGTTTAATTACACTCCCAACAAAAACAATATTAAATTATCTAACAAATAATTAACAGTAGTTTAATTACACTCCCAACAAAAACACAATATTATTAGATTATCTAACAAATAATTAATAGTAGTTTAATTACACTTCCAACAAAAACACAATATTATTATATTAAGTAACAAATAATTAACAGTAGTTTAATTACACTTCCAACAAAAACACAATATTATTAGATTATCTAACAAATAATTAATAGTAGTTTAATTACACTTCCAACAAAAACACAATATTATTAGATTATCTAACAAATAATTAATAGTAGTTTAATCACACTTCCAACAAAAACACAATATTATTAAATTATCTAACAAATAATTAATAGTAGTTTAATTACACTTCCAACAAAAACACAATATTATTATATTAAGTAACAAATAATTAACAGTAGTTTAATTACACTTCCAACAAAAACAGTATTAAATTATCTAACAAATAATTAACAGTAGTTTAATTACACTCCCAACAAAAACACAATATTATTAGATTATCTAACAAATAATTAATAGTAGTTTAATTACACTTCCAACAAAAACACAATATTATTAGATTATCTAACAAATAATTAATAGTAGTTTAATTACACTTCCAACAAAAACACAATATTATTATATTAAGTAACAAATAATTAACAGTAGTTTAATTACACTTCCAACAAAAACAATATTAAATTATCTAACAAATAATTAACAGTAGTTTAATTACACTCCCAACAAAAACACAATATTATTAGATTATCTAACAAATAATTAATAGTAGTTTAATTACACTCCCAACAAAAACACAATATTATTAGATTATCTAACAAATAATTAATAGTAGTTTAATTACACTTCCAACAAAAACACAATATTATTAGATTATCTAACAAATAATTAATAGTAGTTTAATTACACTTCCAACAAAAACACAATATTATTAGATTATCTAACAAATACTTAGTAGTAGTTTAATTACACTCCCAACAAAAACACAATATTATTAGATTATTTAGCAAATAATTAATAGTAGTTTAATTACACTCCCAACAAAAACACAATATTATTAGATTATCTAACAAATACTTAGTAGTAGTTTAATTACACTTCCAACAAAAATACAATATTATTGGATTAAGTAACAAATAATTAAGAGTAGTTTAATTACACTTCCAACAAAAACACAATATTATTAGATTATCTAACAAATAATTAATAGTAGTTTAATTACACTTCCAACAAAAACACAATATTATTAGATTATCTAACAAATACTTAGTAGTAGTTTAATTACACTCCCAACAAAAACACAATATTATTAGATTATTTAGCAAATAATTAATAGTAGTTTAATTACACTCCCAACAAAAACACAATATTATTAGATTATCTAACAAATACTTAGTAGTAGTTTAATTACACTTCCAACAAAAACACAATATTATTGGATTAAGTAACAAATACTTAGTAGTAGTTTAATTACACTCCCAACAAAAACACAATATTATTAAATTATCTAACAAATAATTAATAGTAGTTTAATTACACTCCCAACAAAAACACAATATTATTAAATTATCTAACAAATAATTAATAGTAGTTTAATTACACTCCCAACAAAAATACAATATTATTAAATTATCTAACAAATAATTAATAGTAGTTTAATTGCACTCCCAACAAAAACACAATATTATTAAGTTATCTAACAATAATTAACAGTAGTTTAATTACACTCCCAACAAAAATACAATATAATTAGATTATCTAACAAATAATTAACAATAGTTTAATTACACTCCAAACAAAAACTGAATATTATTAGATTAAGTAACAAATAATTAATAATAGTTTAATTACACTTTCAACAAAAACACAATATTATTAAATTATCTAACAAATAATTAACAGTAATTTAATTACACTCCCAACAAAAACACAATATTATTAACTTATCAAACAAATAATTAATAATAGTTTAATTACACTCCCAACAAAAACACAATATCATTAAATTATCTAACAAATAATTAATATTAGTTTAATTACACTCCCAACAAAAACACAATATTATTAGATTATCTAACAAATAATTAATAGTAGTTTAATTACACTTCCAACAAAAACACAATATTATTAGATTATCTAACAAATACTTAGTAGTAGTTTAATTACACTCCCAACAAAAACACAATATTATTAGATTATTTAGCAAATAATTAATAGTAGTTTAATTACACTCCCAACAAAAACACAATATTATTAGATTATCTAACAAATACTTAGTAGTAGTTTAATTACACTTCCAACAAAAACACAATATTATTGGATTAAGTAACAAATACTTAGTAGTAGTTTAATTACACTCCCAACAAAAACACAATATTATTAAATTATCTAACAAATAATTAATAGTAGTTTAATTACACTCCCAACAAAAACACAATATTATTAAATTATCTAACAAATAATTAATAGTAGTTTAATTACACTCCCAACAAAAATACAATATTATTAAATTATCTAACAAATAATTAATAGTAGTTTAATTGCACTCCCAACAAAAACACAATATTATTAAGTTATCTAACAATAATTAACAGTAGTTTAATTACACTCCCAACAAAAATACAATATAATTAGATTATCTAACAAATAATTAACAATAGTTTAATTACACTCCAAACAAAAACTGAATATTATTAGATTAAGTAACAAATAATTAATAATAGTTTAATTACACTTTCAACAAAAACACAATATTATTAAATTATCTAACAAATAATTAACAGTAATTTAATTACACTCCCAACAAAAACACAATATTATTAACTTATCAAACAAATAATTAATAATAGTTTAATTACACTCCCAACAAAAACACAATATCATTAAATTATCTAACAAATAATTAATATTAGTTTAATTACACTCCCAACAAAAACACAATATCATTAAATTATCTAACAAATAATTAATATTAGTTTAATTACACTCCCAACAAAATATTACTAGTATTAGAAATTTTCTTCATTAGATTTCTGATAGTTAATATCTGTAATTTATAATAGATTACAATTTCCTGTAGTTCCTAGAGTTCTAAACTTGTCAGTAGTTACTGGTGTATCAGTGAAATCTAACAAATTTTAGAATGTTCGACACTAGCATGTACGTAAAGTATGTTATCCACCAGGTTTCTTGTAAAAGATTCTGTATATACTTCAGGATGCTTGGAACACTTGTAAATATAAATGACATTCAAATGATTTTTTAAGAAACAACAGTTTAATCTTCTGGTAATGGATGTTAGGATGAGACTCCACATGAACATTAGACAGTGTTTTAAAGTTGATTTCAAATTAGTGTTGGTCTGAAGTTATAAAAATGCATGCCAACTAAAAAACTAGTTTTGATTTAGTCCTAGGTGTCTGGTTCCACTATTAAGAATTTTATTTCTGTTTGTAGCCAACTAAGAATTTATATTATAAGTCACTGGGTTAGAAACCTTCAAGTTGAAGTTTTGGTTTTGTTTAACAAGATATATATTTTGATAATGAATCTATATGTTCTACTAATGCATCAATTACATAAACCTGAATGATAATCAAATGTTGCACCTCTGTCTCCAGCCACGTGAACGGGGTCGGATGAGGTTCCACATGTTGCAGAATGTACAAATAGCTCTTGATTTCCTAAAATACAGAAAGGTAAGACATAAAACCTTTAGTAAGATAGAAAAAGATAAGACACAACATCTTCAGTAATATACAGAAAGATAAGACACAATGCTTTGATAAGATACAGAAGGGTAATATGAAGAACTTTTAGTAATATACAGAAAGGATAGATAAAAGACTTTTAGTAAGATAGAGAAAGATAAGGGACAAAGCTTTGGTAAGATACAGAAAGGTAGGATGAAAAACGTTTAGTAAGATACTAAAATATAAGACACAAAGCTTTGGAAAGATACAGAAAGTGGAGGTACAAAATTTTGATAATATACAAGATAGTAAAGCATAATGCTTTGATAAGGTACATAGCATTTAGTAAGATATGAAAGATAAGGTAGAAATCTTTTGGTAAGATGTTGGAAAATAACATAAAGCTTTTATGGTATATGTTGTGAGCATATCTTGGATTTATGAATTAAACAGTTATAACATATATGATTAAAATATAGTATATTTAAAGTAGACCTACATATTCTTATAAGTTCTAGTACAGCTTAGACGAAATGTTAATTACACATTTCTGTAAGATCCATTATAGCTCAGAAGAAATGTAGCATTACTTACACATTCCTATAAGTTACAATGTGATTAGAAAAAATGTTATGTTACTTACACATTCCTATAAACTCCAGTGTAGTTTAGAAAAAATGTTATGCTATTTACACATTCCTATGAATTACAGTGTGGTTAAGAAAGGATGTTATGTTACTTACACATTCCTATTAGTTCTAGTGTGGTTTAGAGAAGATGTTATGTTACTTACACATTGGTATTAGTTATAGTGTGGTTTAGAGGAGATATTATGTTATTAACACATTTCTATTGGTTCTAGTGTAGTTTAGAGGTGATGTTATGTTATTAACACATTCCTATTGGTTCTATTGTAGTTTAGAGGAGATGTTATGTTACTTACACTTTCCTATTAGTTCTAGTGTGGTTTAGAGAAGATGTTATGTTACTTACACATTGGTATTAGTTATAGTGTGGTTTAGAGGAGATATTATGTTATTAACACATTTCTATTGGTTCTAGTGTGGTTTAGAGGAGATGTTATGTTATTAACACATTCCTATTAGTTCTAGTGTGGTTTAGAGGAGATATTATGTTATTAATACATTCCTATTTGTTCTGGTGTGGTTTAGAGGATATGTTATGTTATTAACACATTGCTATTACTTCTAGTGTGGTTTAGAGGAGATGTTATGTTATTAGCACATTCCTATTGGTTCTAGCGTGGTTTAGAGAAGATGTTATGTCACTTACACATTCCTATTAGTTCTAGTGTAGTTTAGAGGAGATGTTATGTTATTAACACATTACTATTACTTCTAGTGTTGTTTAGATGAGATGTTATGTTATTAACACATTTGTATTGGTTCTAGTGTGGTTTAGAGGAGATGTTATTGTTACTTACTAACATTGCTATTGGTTCTAGTGTAGTTCAGAGGTGATGTTATGTTATTAACACATTCCTATTGGTTCTAGTGTGGTTTAGAGAAGATGTTATGTTACTTACACATTCCTATTAGTTCTAGTGTAGTTTAGAGGAGATGTTATGTTACTTACACATTCCTATTAGTTATAGTGTGTTTTAGAGGAGATGTTATGTTACTTACACATTGCTATTTGTTCTAGTGTAGTTTAGAGGAGATGTTATGTTATTAACACATTCCTATTAGTTCTAGTGTTGTTTAGATGAGATGTTATGTTATTAACACATTTGTATTGGTTCTAGTGTGGTTTAGAGGAGATGTTATGTTATTAACACATTCCTATTAGTTCTAGTATTGTTTAGAGGAGATATTATGTTATTAACACATTCCTATTAGTTCTAATATTGTTTAGATGAGATATTATGTTATTAACACATTCCTATTAGTTGTAGTGTTGTTTAGAGGAGATGTTATGTTACTTACACATTGCTATTGGTTCTAGTGTGGTTTAGAGGAGATGTTATGTTACTTACACATTGCTATTGGTTCTAGTGTAGTTTAGAGGAGATGTTATGTTATTAATACATTCCTATTAGTTCTAGTGTTGTTTAGACGAGATATTATGTTATTAACACATTCCTTTTGGTTCTAGTTTGGTTTAGAGAAGATGTTATGTTACTTAAACATTGCTATTAGTTCTAGTGTGGTTGAGAGGAGATGTTATGTTATTAACACATTCATATTTGTTCTAGTATTGTTTAGATGAGATGTTATGTTATTAACACATTGCTATTGGTTCTAGTGTAGTTTAGAAGAGATGTTATGTTATTAACACATTCCTATTAGTTCTATTGTAGTTTAGAGGAGATGTTATGTTACTTAGACATTGCTATTGGTTCTAGTGTGGTTTAGAGGAGATGTTATGTTATTAACACATTGCTATTACTTCTAGTGTGGTTTAGAGGAGATGTTATGTTATTAGCACATTCCTTTTGGTTCTAGCGTGGTTTAGAGAAGATGTTATGTCACTTACACATTCCTATTAGTTCTAGTGTAGTTTAGAGGAGATGTTCTGTTATTAACACATTCCTATTAGTTCTAGTGTAGTTTAGAGGAGATGTTCTGTTATTAACACATTCCTATTAGTTCTAGTGTTGTTTAGATGAGATGTTATGTTATTAACACATTTGTATTGGTTCTAGTGTGGTTTAGAGGAGATGTTATGTTACTTACACATTGCTATTGGTTCTAGTGTAGTTTAGAGGTGATGTTATGTTATTAACACATTCCTATTGGTTCTAGTGTGGTTTAGAGAAGATGTTATGTTACTTACACTTTCCTATTAGTTCTAGTGTAGTTTAGAGGAGATGTTATGTTACTTACACATTCCTATTAGTTATAGTGTGTTTTAGAGGAGATGTTATGTTACTTACACATTGATATTTGTTCTAGTGTAGTTTAGAGGAGATGTTATGTTATTAACACATTCCTATTAGTTCTAGTGTTGTTTAGATGAGATGTTATGTTATTAACACATTTGTATTTGTTCTAGTGTGGTTTAGAGGAGATGTTATGTTATTAACACATTCCTATAAGTTCTAGTATTGTTTAGACGAGATGTTATGTTATTAACACATTCCTATTAGTTCTAGTGTTGTTTAGAGGAGATATTATGTTATTAACACATTCCTATTAGTTCTAGTATTGTTTAGATGAGATATTATGTTATTAACACATTCCTATTAGTTGTAGTGTTGTTTAGAGGAGATGTTATGTTACTTACACATTGCTATTGGTTCTAGTGTGGTTTAGAGGAGATGTTATGTTACTTACACATTGCTATTGGTTCTAGTGTAGTTTAGAAGTGATGTTATGTTATTAACACATTGCTATTGGTTCTAGTGTAGTTTAGAAGAGATATTATGTTATTAACACATTCTTATTAGTTCTAGAGTGGTTTAGAGAAGATGTTATGTTACTTACACATTCCTATTAGTTCTAGTGTAGTTTAGAGGAGATGTTATGTTACTTACACATTGCTATTGGTTCTAGTGTAGTTGAGAGGAGATGTTATGTTATTAACACATTACTATTAGTTCTAGTGTGGTTTAGAGGAGATGTTATGTTACTTACACATTCCTATTAGTTCTATTGTAGTTTAGAGGAGATGTTATGTTATCAACACATTCCTAATAGTTCTATTGTAGTTTAGAGGAGATGTTATGTTATTAACACATTCCTATTAGTTCTATTGTAGTTTAGAGGAGATGTTATGTTATTAACACATTCCTACTAGTTCTGTTGTAGTTTAGAGGAGATGTTGTGTTACTTACACATTCCTATTAGTTCTATTGTAGTTCAGAGGAGATGTTATGTTATCAACACATTCCTATTAGTTCTATTGTAGTTTAGAGGAGATGTTATGTTATTAACACATTCCTATTAGTTCTAGTGTTGTTTAGATGAGATGTTATGTTATTAACACATTTGTATTGGTTCTAGGGTGGTTTAGAGGAGATGTTATGTTACTTACACATTGCTATTGGTTCTAGTGTAGTTTAGAGGTGATGTTATGTTATTAACACATTCCTATTGGTTCTAGTGTGGTTTAGAGAAGATGTTATGTTACTTACACATTCCTATTAGTTCTAGTGTAGTTTAGAGGAGATGTTATGTTACTTACACATTCCTATTAGTTATAGTGTGTTTTAGAGGAGATGTTATGTTACTTACACATTGATATTTGTTCTAGTGTAGTTTAGAGGAGATGTTATGTTATTAACACATTCCTATTAGTTCTAGTGTTGTTTAGATGAGATGTTATGTTATTAACACATTTGTATTTGTTCTAGTGTGGTTTAGAGGAGATGTTATGTTACTTACACATTCCTATTAGTTCTATTGTAGTTTAGAGGAGATGTTATGTTATCAACACATTCCTAATAGTTCTATTGTAGTTTAGAGGAGATGTTATGTTATTAACACATTCCTATTAGTTCTAGTATTGTTTAGATGAGATATTATGTTATTAACACATTCCTATTAGTTGTAGTGTTGTTTAGAGGAGATGTTATGTTACTTACACATTGCTATTGGTTCTAGTGTGGTTTAGAGGAGATGTTATGTTACTTACACATTGCTATTGGTTCTAGTGTAGTTTAGAGGAGATGTTATGTTATTAATACATTCCTATTAGTTCTAGTATTGTTTAGACGAGATATTATGTTATTAACACATTGCTATTGGTTCTAGTGTAGTTTAGAAGAGATGTTATGTTATTAACACATTGCTATTGGTTCTAGTGTAGTTTAGAAGAGATATTATGTTATTAACACATTCTTTTTAGTTCTAGAGTGGTTTAGAGAAGATGTTATGTTACTTACACATTCCTATTAGTTCTAGTGTAGTTTAGAGGAGATGTTATGTTACTTACACATTGCTATTGGTTCTAGTGTAGTTGAGAGGAGATGTTATGTTATTAACACATTCCTATTAGTTCTAGTGTGGTTTAGAGGAGATGTTATGTTACTTACACATTCCTATTAGTTCTATTGTAGTTTAGAGGAGATGTTATGTTATCAACACATTCCTAATAGTTCTATTGTAGTTTAGAGGAGATGTTATGTTATTAACACATTCCTATTAGTTCTATTGTAGTTTAGAGGAGATGTTATGTTATTAACACATTCCTACTAGTTCTGTTGTAGTTTAGAGGAGATGTTGTGTTACTTACACATTCCTATTAGTTCTATTGTAGTTTAGAGGAGATGTTATGTTATCAACACATTCCTATTAGTTCTATTGTAGTTTAGAGGAGATGTTATGTTATTAACACATTCCTATTAGTTCTATTGTAGTTTAGAGGAGATGTTATGTTACTTACACATTGCTATTGGTTCTAGTGTGGTTTAGAGGGGATGTTATGTTATTAACACATTCCTATTGGTTCTAGTGTGGTTTAGACTAGATGCTATGTTATTAACACATTCCTATTAGTTCTATTGTAGTTTAGACGAGATATTATGTTATTAACACATTCTTATTAGTTCTAGAGTGGTTTAGAGAAGATGTTATGTTACTTACACTTTCCTATTAGTTCTATTGTAGTTTAGAGGAGATGTTATGTTATTAACACATTCCTATTAGTTCTATTGTAGTTTAGACGAGATATTATGTTACTTACACATTGCTATTGGTTCTAGTGTGGTTTAGAGGGGATGTTATGTTATTAACACATTCCTATTGGTTCTAGTGTGGTTTAGACTAGATGCTATGTTATTAACACATTCCTATTAGTTCTATTGTAGTTTAGACGAGATATTATGTTATTAACACATTCTTATTAGTTCTAGAGTGGTTTAGAGAAGATGTTATGTTACTTGCACATTCCTATTAGTTCTAGTGTAGTTTAGAGGAGATGTTATGTTACTTACACATTGCTATTGGTTCTAGTGTGGTTTAGAGGAGATGTTATGTTATTAACGCATTCATATTAGTTCTAGTATTGTTTAGATGACATGTTATGTTATTAACACATTCCTATTAGTTCTAGTGTGGTTTAGAGGAGATGTTATGTTACTTATACATTCCTATTAGTTCTATTGTAGTTTAGAGGAGATGTTATGTTATTAACACATTCCTATTAGTTCTAGTGTGGTTTAGAGGAGATGTTATGTTACTTACACATTCCTATTAGTTCTATTGTAGTTTAGAGGAGATGTTATGTTATCAACACATTCCTATCAGTTCTATTGTAGTTTAGAGGAGATGTTATGTTATTAACACATTCCTATTAGTTCTATTGTAGTTTAGAGGAGATGTTATGTTATTAACACATTCCTACTAGTTCTGTTGTAGTTTAGAGGAGATGTTGTGTTACTTACACATTCCTATTAGTTCTATTGTAGTTTAGAGGAGATGTTATGTTATTAACACATTCCTATTAGTTCTAGTGTGGTTTAGAGGAGATGTTATGTTACTTACACATTCCTATTAGTTCTATTGTAGTTCAGAGGAGATGTTATGTTATCAACACATTCCTATTAGTTCTATTGTAGTTTATAGTAGATGTTATGTTACTTACAAATTGCTATTGGTTCTATTGTAGTTTAGAGGAGATGTTATGTTATTAACACATTCCTATTGGTTCTAGTGTGGTTTAGACTAGATGCTATGTTATTAACACATTCCTATTAGTTCTATTGTAGTTTAGACGAGATATTATGTTATTAACACATTGCTATTACTTCTAGTGTGGTTTAGAGGAGATGTTATGTTATTAACGCATTCATATTAGTTCTAGTATTGTTTAGATGACATGTTATGTTATTAACACATTCCTATTAGTTCTATTGTAGTTTAGAGGAGATGTTATGTTATCAACACATTCCTATTAGTTCTATTGTAGTTTAGAGGAGATGTTATGTTATTAACACATTCCTATTAGTTCTATTGTAGTTTAGAGGAGATGTTATGTTACTTACACTCTCCTATTAGTTCTATTGTAGTTTAGAGGAGATGTTATGTTATTAACACATTCCTACTAGTTCTGTTGTAGTTTAGAGGAGATGTTGTGTTACTTACACATTCCTATTAGTTCTATTGTAGTTTAGAGGAGATGTTATGTTATTAACACATTCCTATTAGTTCTAGTGTGGTTTAGAGGAGATGTTATGTTACTTACACATTCCTATTAGTTCTATTGTAGTTTAGAGGAGATGTTATGTTATCAACACATTCCTATTAGTTCTATTGTAGTTTAGAGGAGATGTTATGTTATTAACACATTCCTATTAGTTCTATTGTAGTTTAGAGGAGATGTTATGTTACTTACACTTTCCTATTAGTTCTATTGTAGTTTAGAGGAGATGTTATGTTATTAACACATTCCTATTTGTTCTATTGTAGTTTAGACGAGATATTATGTTATCAACACATTCCTATTAGTTCTATTGTAGTTTAGAGGAGATGTTATGTTATTAACACATTCCTATTAGTTCTATTGTAGTTTAGAGGAGATGTTATGTTACTTACACTCTCCTATTAGTTCTATTGTAGTTTAGAGGAGATGTTATGTTATTAACACATTCCTATTAGTTCTATTGTAGTTTAGACGAGATATTATGTTACTTACACATTGCTATTGGTTCTAGTGTGGTTTAGAGGGGATGTTATGTTATTAACACATTCCTATTGGTTCTAGTGTGGTTTAGACTAGATGCTATGTTATTAACACATTCCTATTAGTTCTATTGTAGTTTAGACGAGATATTATGTTATTAAGACATTCTCATTAGTTCTAGAGTGGTTTAAAGAAGATGTTATGTTACTTACACTCTCCTATTAGTTCTATTGTAGTTTAGAGGAGATGTTATGTTATTAACACATTCCTATTAGTTCTATTGTAGTTTAGACGAGATATTATGTTACTTACACATTGCTATTGGTTCTAGTGTGGTTTAGAGGGGATGTTATGTTACTTACACATTCCTATTAGTTCTATTGTAGTTTAGAGGAGATGTTATGTTATCAACACATTCCTATTAGTTCTATTGTACTTTAGAGGAGATGTTATGTTATTAACACATTCCTATTAGTTCTATTGTAGTTTATAGTAGATGTTATGTTACTTACAAATTGCTATTGGTTCTATTGTAGTTTAGAGGAGATGTTATGTTATTAACACATTCCTATTGGTTCTAGTGTGGTTTAGACTAGATGCTATGTTATTAACACATTCCTATTAGTTCTATTGTAGTTTAGACGAGATATTATGTTACTTACACATTGCTATTGGTTCTAGTGTGGTTTAGAGGGGATGTTATGTTACTTACACATTCTATTAGTTCTATTGTAGTTTAGAGGAGATGTTATGTTATCAACACATTCCTATTAGTTCTATTGTACTTTAGAGGAGATGTTATGTTATTAACACATTCCTATTAGTTCTATTGTAGTTTATAGTAGATGTTATGTTACTTACAAATTGCTATTGGTTCTATTGTAGTTTAGAGGAGATGTTATGTTATTAACACATTCCTATTGGTTCTAGTGTGGTTTAGACTAGATGCTATGTTATTAACACATTCCTATTAGTTCTATTGTAGTTTAGACGAGATATTATGTTATTAACACATTGCTATTACTTCTAGTGTGGTTTAGAGGAGATGTTATGTTATTAACGCATTCATATTAGTTCTAGTATTGTTTAGATGACATGTTATGTTATTAACACATTCCTATTAGTTCTATTGTAGTTTAGAGGAGATGTTATGTTATCAACACATTCCTATTAGTTCTATTGTAGTTTAGAGGAGATGTTATGTTATTAACACATTTCTATTAGTTCTATTGTAGTTTAGAGGAGATGTTATGTTACTTACACTCTCCTATTAGTTCTATTGTAGTTTAGAGGAGATGTTATGTTATTAACACATTCCTACTAGTTCTGTTGTAGTTTAGAGGAGATGTTGTGTTACTTACACATTCCTATTAGTTCTATTGTAGTTTAGAGGAGATGTTATGTTATTAACACATTCCTATTAGTTCTAGTGTGGTTTAGAGGAGATGTTATGTTACTTACACATTCCTATTAGTTCTGTTGTAGTTTAGAGGAGATGTTATGTTATCAACACATTCCTATTAGTTCTATTGTAGTTTAGAGGAGATGTTATGTTATTAACACATTCCTATTAGTTCTATTGTAGTTTAGAGGAGATGTTATGTTACTTACACTTTCCTATTAGTTCTATTGTAGTTTAGAGGAGATGTTATGTTATTAACACATTCCTATTTGTTCTATTGTAGTTTAGACGAGATATTATGTTATCAACACATTCCTATTAGTTCTATTGTAGTTTAGAGGAGATGTTATGTTATTAACACATTCCTATTAGTTCTATTGTAGTTTAGAGGAGATGTTATGTTACTTACACTCTCCTATTAGTTCTATTGTAGTTTAGAGGAGATGTTATGTTATTAACACATTCCTATTAGTTCTATTGTAGTTTAGACGAGATATTATGTTACTTACACATTGCTATTGGTTCTAGTGTGGTTTATAGGGGATGTTATGTTATTAACACATTCCTATTGGTTCTAGTGTGGTTTAGACTAGATGTTATGTTACTTACACATTGCTATTGGTTTTAGTGTGGTTTAGAGGAGATGTTATGTTATTAACGCATTCATATTAGTTCTAGTATTGTTTAGATGACATGTTATGTTATTAACACATTCCTATTAGTTCTAGTGTGGTTTGGAGGAGATGTTATGTTACTTACACATTCCTATTAGTTCTATTGTAGTTTAGAGGAGATGTTATGTTATCAACACATTCCTATTAGTTCTATTGTAGTTTAGAGGAGATGTTATGTTATCAACACATTCCTATTAGTTCTATTGTAGTTTAGAGGAGATGTTATGTTATTAACACATTCCTATTAGTTCTATTGTAGTTTAGAGGAGATGTTATGTTACTTACACTCTCCTATTAGTTCTATTGTAGTTTAGAGGAGATGTTATGTTATTAACACATTCCTACTAGTTCTGTTGTAGTTTAGAGGAGATGTTGTGTTACTTACACATTCCTATTAGTTCTATTGTAGTTTAGAGGAGATGTTATGTTATTAACACATTCCTATTAGTTCTAGTGTGGTTTAGAGGAGATGTTATGTTACTTACACATTCCTATTAGTTCTATTGTAGTTTAGAGGAGATGTTATGTTATCAACACATTCCCTATTGGTTCTATTGTAGTTTAGAGGAGATGTTATGTTATTAACACATTCCTATTAGTTCTATTGTAGTTTAGAGGAGATGTTATGTTACTTACACTCTCCTATTAGTTCTATTGTAGTTTAGAGGAGATGTTATGTTATTAACACATTCCTATTAGTTCTATTGTAGTTTAGACGAGATATTATGTTATCAACACATTCCTATTAGTTCTATTGTAGGTTTAGGGGAGATGTTATGTTATTAACACATTCCTATTAGTTCTATTGTAGTTTAGAGGAGATGTTATGTTACACACTCTCCTATTAGTTCTATTGTAGTTTAGAGGAGATGTTATGTTATTAACACATTCCTATTAGTTCTATTGTAGTTTAGAGAGAGATGTTATGTTACTTACACATTGCTATTGGTTCTAGTGTGGTTTAGAGGGGATGTTATATTATTAACACATTCCTATTGGTTCTAGTGTGGTTTAGACTAGATGTTATGCTACTTACACATTGCTATTGGTTTTAGTGTGGTTTAGAGGAGATGTTATGTTATTAACACATTCCTATTAGTTCTAGTGTAGTTTAGAGGAGATGTTATGTTACTTACTCATTGCTATTGGTTCTAGTGTGGTTTAGAGGGGATGTTATGTTATTAACCCATTCCTATTGGTTCTAGTGTGGTTTACACCAGATGCTATGTTATTTATACGTTTTTGATAATAATGTTATTAGTTAATTGATTACTTGTATGTCATCTTCAAATTACCCAAACCTAAAGAAAACCTCTGAGTTTCAGTTTCTACCAGAATATTTATTCGCCAGGTATTAGGGTCAGTAAAGGTTAAAATCAATCCAGAAATGAAATTAAAATGCCATTTAATTTCATTAGTAGTCGATTTTATTTCTCATAAATTATCATGATCGCTTAGAATGTAAATTGGTTAGGTTCTGAAAGTTAGATGTGTGTAACAAAATTAGATGTCTATATTTAAAGCGTAATGTGGCCCCAAAACACAAAGTTATATTTGTGTTTAAATATTTCACTATTTTCGGTAAATCATATTTCCAGATTTCTGTTGACATATTTTTCTTATGTTTTACTATGACTGAGAAAAGATTTGATAATCTTAATAAATATGAAGTAATGATATTGGAATGACACTAGTGAATAAACCAAGAACAACTGAAATATTTTATGGGTGCTTTATTTGGTTTTGTTTCCCGCCATGTTGGATTATGC